>NC_064615.1:720475301-720779230 GCF_023898315.1 Schistocerca nitens | reverse complement strand
ACACCGTACTAAGCAACACTACAGCACACAGCACCGCACAACACTACTCTTCTTGGTATCATAACGAAACTAGATTTCTCCACATCTGTAGATAGTTATCCCCCGGCCCGTTGAGGCACAAGTCATGGTTGTACTGCCGTGCTACATAAGGTTGACGAGATTGAAAGTTGGCTGTTGGGGTCTCAGGAAATCCTTTCTGATCGTCCCCGAGGCTCATATCCTGCGTGCCACAATAAGGCTGTTGCAGATGAATGCTCTGCTGTGGCGGCTTGTGCAGAATTTTACCAATGAGCTACACTATTGTTTCACTATGTCGTCCTGATAGTCGCAACGTAATGTTGTGGCAATATTAGCTTCACCTAATACACTAAGATACAGTATGTTGTTTATATGTTTATGATTTACGCTATTTTTTTTTATCAATGCATTAAAATGTTCCAGTATTTAAATCTCTCTGTATCCCACACATTAATGTTCGCGAGTTAGAAAAATGGAAAGAAAATAAAGTTCATTCCAAACATCACACCTGCATGAAACTTCCTGGCAGATTAAAACTGTGTGCCCGACCGAGACTCTAACTCGGGACCTTTGCCTTTCGCGGGCAAGTGCTCTACCATCTGAGCTACCGAAGCACGACTCACGCCCGGTACTCACAGCTTTACTTCTGCCAGTATCTCGTCTCCTACCTTCCAAACTTTACAGAAGCTCTCCTGCGAACCTTGCAGAACTAGCAGAACTAGCTCAGATGGTAGAGCACTTGCCCGCGAAAGGCAAAGGTCCCGAGTTCGAGTCTCGGTCGGGCACACAGTTTTAATCTGCCAGGAAGTTTCACATCAGCGCACACTCCGCTGTAGAGTGAAAATCTCATTCTGGAAACATCCCCCACGCTGTGGCTAAGCCATGTCTCCGCAATATCCTTTCTTTCAGGACTGCTAGTTCTGCAAGGTTCGCAGGAGAGCTTCTGTAAAGAGCGAAAGGCAAAGGTCCCGAGTTCGAGTTTCGGTCGGGCACACAGTTTTAATCTGCCAGGAAGTTTCATATAAGCGCACACTCCGCTGCAGAGTGAAAATCTCATTCTGATCACACCTGCATATCGAACACTTTTCATACACTGTATTATTAAATTTCCTCATATACTCCCTTTTTGCCACCCGATACAGTCTTTTGACTTGCAAGAGTGGTAATCATAACTAAATTGAATGTATTGATTTTGTATATCTGAATAGAAGTGTTTAAGTATATTTAAAGTTTACAGTTAGTAGTCTGACATAGTGAGGAATAAAATGAAGCGGAAAAAAACAATCGTAGCAACGGGCACTGCCAGGCAGTACGCACGCATGATCACTGAGGCACGACACCAGTGCATTAACTACTGCTCAGAAATCCTTCATACTCAACACTTCAGTCTTCAGAGAGGGTGTTACATACGGTCCACAGGCGGAATATGCCAGGAATTTGGAAGGGCATTTACCCGCTTCTGCTCACACTGTTTGAGCCACACCAGTGAGCCCTGTCTGCAGCACTCCCCTCGTTAGATTTAAAAGGACTTTCAGAGAAAAATACTGACCTGGTGCTGCGAGTCACTTAGCACTCATAGTTTTGGAGGCGATGACGTCACGTCACAGCTTCTCTGAGTTGATCGCACTGCTATTGACCGAATGTTGAATTCGACACTGGTTTATAGTTATCGCGGTGAGAGCGCTACAAAACAGGTTTCCTCCCGTTTTGTTTGCATACCAGCACACACTCGAAGAGAAGTGGCGTACTTGTAACGCGATTTCTGGCTCGCTTTCGAAGAGAAGTATTATATGATCACCAGCCGCCACTACTGTCATGTCCATCTGCAGTAGGGCCAGTACCAGTAGCAGTGCCTCAGTCGTGTTTTTCCTATACGCTCCTATCAGGTGCAGTAGTAGACTTCCCTGAGCTCTCCGGACGGCCTGTGCTCTCTTTACCTTTCTGGATCTACGGGCCGTAGTCCACAACACTTATTAAGACTGCTTTTTGGTATGTTCATTGTGGTGTCACCGCCAGACACCACACTTGCTAGGTGGTAGCCTTTAAATCGGCCGCGGTCCGCTAGTATACGTCGGACCCGCGTGTCGCCACTGTCAGTGATTGCAGACCGAGCGCCGCCACACGGCAGGTCTAGAGAGACTTCCTAGCACTCGTCCCAGTTGTACAGACGACTTTGCTAGCAATGGATCACTGACAAATACGCTCTCATTTGCCGAGACGATAGTTAGCATAGCCTTCAGCTACGTCATTTGCTTCGACCTAGCAAGGCGCCATTACCAGTTTATATTGAGATTGTAATTAATGTATCATCAAGAGCGATGTTTTCCAATTATGGATTAAAGTTAAGTATTCCAGAAGCTATGTACTATTTTTGGCTACTACCTCACGCCAGTCTGCGTGAGCTTAAACGCGTGCATTTCGGCCTCCTCTAGCAACACGGTGTTGGCTCTTCTGCCAACACATCATTCATATTGCTCTTAGAAGCAGCTGAAAGCGCCGTTGGCCATTTATTGCTATTTTGTTCAGGATTTTAATGTCTCTCTAGCAAATGATTTCTACCTGCGCATGGAAGTTTCGATTTTCGTCGACGTTTATACCCGGGTATTTCTATACTTCTTTTCTCTTCACAGCTTGGTCATTTACTCTGATTTTGGGATTTCCCGATCTCGATGATGTTCCTTCTAGTAACATACAATGAGGTGACGAAAGTCATGGGATAGCGATATGCACATATAGAGATGGCGGCAGTACCGCGTGCACATCGTAGTTGGAGCTAGACACGTGGTACATTCCACTTCGGAAATAGTTAGGGAATTCAATATTCCGACACCAACAGTGTCACGAGTGTGCCGAGAATACAAAATTTCAGGCAGTACCTCTCACCACCGACAACGCAGCGGCCGATGGCCTTCACTTAATGACCGAGAGCAGCGACATTTGCATAGAGTTGTCAGTGCTACGTGAAATGACCGCAGAAATCAATGTGGGATGTACGACGAACACATCTTTTGGGACAGTGCTGCAAAATTTGTTACTAATGTGGTCTGGCAGCAGACTACTGACTTGACAGCACATCACCCGCAGCATCTTTCCTAGGCTCGTGACCGCGTTGATTGGACCCTAGACGACTGGAAAAACGAACCTCGTCAAAAGAGTTCCGATTTCAGTTGATAAGAGCTGATGGAAGTGCTCGAGTATGGCGCAGACACCACGGAGCCATGGACCCAAGTTAGCAACAAGGCACTGTGGAAGTTACTGGTGACCCCCTAATGTTGTGAGCTGTGATTACATGGAACTGACTGGGTCGCCTAGTCCAACTGGAAATGGTCATGTCTGGCTACTTGGAGACCAAATGCAAACACTCGTGGACTATGTTTACAAACAACGATGGAATCTTAGTGGACGAAACTGCGCCATTTCACTGCGCCAGAACTGTTCGCGAATAGTTTGAAGAACATCCTGGGCAACTGGAGCGAATGATTTGGCGATCCAGACGCCCGACATGGATACCATAAAACATTTTTGGGACATAATTGAGAGATCAGTTCATGTGAAAAATCCTGCACCGGCAACACTGCAATTGTGGGCCGATATAGAGGCAACGTGACCCACTCTGGGGACTTCCAACGACTTATTGAGCCCACGCCACGAAGAGTTTCCGAATTACGCTTGGAAGAAAGAGTACCGACACTTTATTATAAGGTATCCAATGACTTTTGTCACCTCAGAATATAAACTGTTTTCTATGGTGCTATCGTTAATTTATTTTCTGCACACCAATTACTATTTCAAGAGCTTCCCTTCAACTAATTTAGCCCTTATGCTGGCAGATACTATGTTAACAGATAGTCTGCGTAAGCTATGCAGCCTCTAGTGTTTGTCATAATCTGTAAGTTATTTAGTAAATACTTTACACCAGCATCCCAGAATTCTGAATTACCCTTTACTGACTCCGTACTGCAGGGGGATCTTGCCATCATTCGGCAGCACAGTAGCTTTTCCTGTACTTCTGCCAAGGAATTTTCCAAAAGAATCGATGATATTCAATATTTTCCAGATGCGACTGCCGCCTTGGCGTGCATGTTCTGCTGACTTCTATTATGTAAAACATCTGGTTACGAACTGGCGCGAGACTGGCACGCCACCGCTCACAGTGAACTACGACTGATGAACACAGGCACAGAGGTGATGTAGCATGAAATGGCGTACCTTCGTCTTCATCCAAGTCCGGTCTCACTCTATGCCCAGCCGCGTTAGAGCCATTGTTGCTTTCAGAGGTGGTAGCTCTGTGCACTGAATTTCGCACATGCGTGCCCCCAAAAAGCCTACAAAGTAATCCTGTAATGTACCTATACACAATATACACACATAAGTAAAATTAAGTTATTTGCAGTGGAGTCTCCGATGAGTGAGGTTCCAGGTTACAGTTGGTACCTCACAACAAGCTAAAGAAGTCATTGCCAGATGCAGCTAATAATGTGAGTCGTCGGCCACAAAAAGTTCCATATACCACCGCTGCCAGAAGACTTCTTACATCGGAGTACAGCACTGATCGCCCACTCTGTGATCTTCAATGAAGACTGCAGCGTCAAAGTAGCTCAGATCTGGCAGAATTTGTATTACTAGGCAGTACTGTGTACCGAAGTTTAAAATTAAATTGCTATGCGGCTGTGCTTCAGTGCTAGGCATGTATAAGCAGTATTGTTGTACTCGACGACAGTAGTAAATACAGGTTGTAACGGGTATTAGAGCACATATTTCTACTGATGACTGAGGACGGTGTACTGAACATCATTACATCAGTGTCTACATGATTTTCTGGCTAATAATTATAGCAAATGGTATGTTTTTGGGTTGGTTAGTACCTCCAGGTGATTGTGGCAAGAGCAAGCCTGTAGTGCTAATTTTCCCCTGGGAAGCAGGTCAGGTGTTGATGTGCAGATGAGTGGACGCAAAATAGTTAGTCTATATTGACAGGCGTAGTCCATTTTGTGGTGCAGGAAACTATTCTATCGCTTGAGCCTTGTCCTGCTGTTACGCAGGATCATCCATTGGTAATCGGATATGACATGTTAATGGTTAAGGGGTGGCCGGATGCCCTTCCTGCCGTCACCCCATACCTCCCAGGATGGAAGTAGTGTACCCCAACTGTCTGCGTCGAGTGAAATCCATGGAATAGTGCGAAAGTGTTCACATGTCTGCGAGCCGTGTAACTGAGGCGGAACATGGGGACCAGCGCGGCATTCACCTAGCGGGATGTGGAAAACCGCCTAAAAACCACATCCGGGCTGGCCGGCACATCGGCCCTCGTCGTTAATCCGCCGGGAGGATTCAATCCGGGACCAGCGTGCCTACCCGAGTCCAGGAAGCAGCGCGTTAGCGCTCTCGGCTACCCTAGCGGGTTTTTGTGGTGCAGGAAACATCGGGTAGTAAAATATGTGATACGTTTGCAGGAAGGCTATTCGACGCACGAAAAAAAAAAAAACAGCCATCACTCTGATGGGTGTACATATTAAGGTATCACGTATAAAAATATCTGCACTTATACCCATTACACCCTATATACATTGTTATTCAAGCGTACGTGGAAAGTTTCAAAAAATGGTTCAAATGGCTCTGAGCTCTATGGACTTAACTTCTGAGGTCATCAGTCCCCTAGAAATTAGAACAACTTAAACCTAACTAACCTAAGGACATCATACACATCCATGCCCGAGGCAGGATTCGAACCTGCGACCGTAGCGGTCACGCGGCTCCAGACTGAAGCGCCTAGAACCGCACGGCCACACCGGCCGGCGCACTATTCTGTCTAAAATGACGTTTACGTTCTGAATTACATAGGAGAGGAAGTCGAATATAGGATTTTGTAAATAAATGAAGTTGCAAAGTTATTCGTTAGCTGTTTTGACGTTTCAGTCAGAAAAACTAGAATCCATGAACGTGATCTTCTAAGCAGAGAGCTCGTTTTCTTCACAGTTTGTGCTACTGTGACAGGACCAGCTAATCTCCCTCAGGTCTTCACGATTTGGCAGTTTTAACTTGGCGGCCAGATTCCCTTCCCGTCGCTAGGGTCTTTTTCTTAGTCTAAAATCCATCTCAAACGGATTGTGAAAGCGATTGTATACGAGGAGCTGGTCGAGTTTTGTGACGTCACGTTCCAGAGCATTGTGAGCGTAAAAGGTGAGCGTGAAAGATGAATAAGACAAGTTAAGTATTTTATACATCTTCAGCAGTGTAGTCGTGCATAATGAAATATTTTTTAAGGAAGAAAAAAAGGACCATGGCGTATTTCTATATGCACCTTATTGTTGACACTCGCAAATCATGCGACAGGTGTAACCTTCCGAAGAGGGACACTAAGTGCCCGAAACCGGTAAATAAATTAAATTACTTTTATGCAACTGGCTGCTTATTATTTCATTATACTGAATAAGACAAGCCAGACTTCTGCTTCATTGGGAGGAACATGCTGCATGAGATACAAGATCGCTTTTTACGTCACAATCACAACTTAGGAGGTGCCGCGCTGAATTACGTCGTTTGCAGTTGAAGCCCAAATTTGCTAGGTGTCATAGCTTACGTTCTATAACAAAAGCTGTTTTAAAGCAACAGTACATTGAGTGTCTCCCGAGAATGCGTCGTTACTGATACGATTTGTTCTAATAAAATGATGAAACAATCATATCTGTCGTTAAAGAATTTTCGTATTTAGATGTTTTCGTATTATAACTTGCATATTATGAAAGTATGTCGTATCAAGACAAAGGCGCATTGAAGATTTATCAAAAACGCGTCGTTCTTGATTCGATTTGTTGTAATTAAATTTCACGTAATGACAGCGGTTGCAGCCTTCAGACTGCTATAACATTACAGACATAGTCCTACTTCAAACTAGTTTGCTGTAGTATGGTGGTTAGGCGCCTGAGGCTGTAAATTCAGATGCAGTTTGTTCGCTCATGCTGCCGAAAAATATTTTTATTCATCTTCATGTTCTCTGGGCTTCCTTTTAATATAATATATGTTCTATAATACTTGATGTTACGTATACATAAGAGCGCCCATTTTGTCAAAATACTAGGGCACTGACTAATAAATTGCAAGAATGCTTTGTACGCCATTCCTGATTCCATTACAATTCAGTATTTAGTTATTCATCCTGATGCTTCTCATATATAAATATGTACGCGCGAGAGCGCGCGCGCACACACACACAGACACACGAACACACACTTACCTGAAGTACAGAAAATTTAACAGCATTATTGCTGCGAATAATGGCTTTTTTTGTCTTTATCTACTAGAGATCTACATCTACATCTACACCTACATGGATACTCTGCAAATCACATTTAAATGCCTGGCAGTGCACTACTTGCAGTGGGATATTCTGCGCTTTCTTGCATTTTACTTAGTCTAAAAATCTGCTGCTGTATATAAACCAGTGATCGATGATGATGAGGTTTGGTTTGTGGGGTGCTCAATTGCGCGGTTATGAGCGGCCGTACAAATTCCCAACCATTGCTCAGTCCAATCTCACCACTTTCATGAATGATGATGAAACGATGAGGACAGCACAAACACCCACTCATCTCGAGACAAGTGAAAATCTGTAACCCCGCCGGGAATTGAACCCGGGACCCCGTACTCAAAAAGCGAGAATGCGACCGCGAGACCACGAGCTGCGGATTAGCAATGATCGAATGAGAATGACGTTAGGATTTTACTAAAATCTGAGAAGCATGAAATTATTTCTATTATGTGGAAGACTGTTGTAAATTTGTATTGCACTCTTTACGATGGTAGTTCTAAAAGCTGATGCCGTTCTGTCGAGGCATGAAATTTCCTTTTTTGTCTTGAAAAAATGGTTCAAATGGCTCTGAGCACAATGGGACTCAACATCTGAGGTCATCAGTCCCCTAGAACTTAGAACTACTTAAACCTAACTAACCTAAGGACATCACACATATCCATGCCCGAGGCAGGATTCGAACCTGCGACCGTAGTGGTCACACGGTTCCAAACTGAAGCGCCTAGAACCGCAAGGCCACACCGGCCGGCCCTTTTTGTCTTAGATCATGTTCAGAGATATTGACTTTTTTTTTTATTTCTGTGAACAACAGACAGAACAACGTGGTTACCATAATGACAATGGAGGAAATATATGTTAATAGCGGCAACGTAGCAATTTTCCTCCCTTCCATTTTCGTAACCAAACTGAGTGGTTCACAAGTAATGTACAGTCGACAACTGACGCTGAAGTGGGCGCTGCGGTCGTAAATCACGATTACGAGCACGCTCCGTTGATGTACCAGTTCGTTTCTAAGTGTGTATCGACCACAATGGAAACCGCATCCGGTGTGATTCACCATGAGAGACACGTTCTGTGTGAGGACGACTTAAGGACGTAAAGTCGAGAGCATTGGTCGTCCGTAAATTGTGTAAATTGTCTCTAATGTATTTCTATATCAACTGTTTTTAAGACAGAGATGGATAAGGAGCCCAGTAAATGCCTATACTCATAGACCAGTGTTAAAAACAGCCTAAAATCACCCAGCCCCATGTATCAGACAAACAGCAATTAATTGTCGTATGGTTCTGATGTAGTTCTTGGTCATCACGTGTCTCACAAACCAAAACGCTTGGCATTAATCTGCCAACGACCTTGCCGCAGTGGTAACACCGGTTCCCCTAAGATCACCGGAGTTAAGCGCTGTCGGGCTTGGCTAGCACTTGGAGGGGTGACCATCCGGTCTGCCGAGCGCTGTTGGCAAGCGGGGTGCACGCAGCCCTTGTGAGGCAAACTGAGGAGCTACTTGAGAGAGAAGTGGCGGCTCCAGTCTCGTAGTAAACTGACATACGGCCGACAGAGGGGTGCACTTACCACATGCCCCTCCATATCCACATCCAGTGACGCCGGTGGGCTGAGGATGATACGGCGGTCGGTCAGTACCATTGGGCCTTCATGGCCTGTTCGGATGGAGTTTATTTTGGCATTAAGCTACATAAGCAGTTCTATGGACGTGCAAATGATGTTCATTACAACAGTATTTCTAAAGCATTTAAAAAGTAATATTATTTACCATAATTCGTCATTTGTATCTTTGAAATCTAGATACTGATAAGAAAATGATTAGCAGGTGCAATTATCCCTTCATCGGCATCAGATCGGAGGAATTTTACAGTCGTGTGAAGCTATGCTAGATGAGTGCAAAATACTGAGTCTGAGTTCCTGTGAGTTTCAGTTAATTTTGCTATATAGGACTGTTACTGTAAAATTAACAAACAGTATGGAGTTTTCAGTACAGGTAGTCGGAATCTCTTAAGCCGTGCGCCAGTAGAAAAAAGTGCCATGTACTGCAGACTCACACTTCAAGCGGTTCATCAAACATATATTTAAATGGTTCAGTGAATATCTTTAAGTTTCAAAGCGAACCGGAGATCATATCATAGAGCTCAGTTCACATTATGCATGCTATAGTCTGCACACTATAATCAGTACACTGAATTTCTGTTTTCACAAGAATAGTCTACATTCTCAGGTTTGACAGTTTGAAGGAACTAAGTATCAGTAACTTACTGCATCAGTTACTGTGCCTTCAAACAGAAGGCTGTTTCGAACACTAAATTTCTTTACTGGGCATAGTTCTTCCATTCCGAGAAATGAGTTACCCACCTACTTATAAGGAGACCTACAGTAAAGCATGGCAGACTCGGTACGTACAAAGGACCTGTAGAAGTGATCGCCACGGTATCGTTCATACGTATTGCTAGGACTGCAGTTTCATCTGCATTCCGTAAACAACCCAGTAGTGTGTGGAAGAGAATACCACTTGCACCAACATCACCTTCCACTTACCTATAGTGTTAGGCAAGAACGATTGCCCATAAGCCTATTGCGTGCTCTTCCTTAACTGACTTTTTCGTTGTCGTTATTTCGCGTGATGTATGAGGGAGGAAGTAGTACGTCGTCCGACTTGTACTACAATGTACGCTCTCGGAATTTCTTGATCCACAATACCTCTCTTTTAATGTTTGCTACTGGAATTTGTTGAGGATCTCCGTAATGATCTCGTGGCACTAAATGATCGGACGACGAAACACGCCGCTCCTCATTGGATTTTATCTGCCTCTTTTACATAATAACGCTCCCAGGCTGCTGACCAATACCAAAGAATCGGTCGCACGAGTGTTTCGGAAGCCACTTCGATAGTGGACCATTTAATTTTTCTTAAGATTCTTCCAATGAATCTCAGCCTGGTATTTGCATTTTCTACAGTTAGTTTTGTGTGGTCATTTCTCTCTAATCGTTTCGGACGGTTCCTCGTAAGTATTTTATCATTTTATTGTTTCCAATAATTTGTCGCCAATAGAGTAATCGAATAGTAACGGATTTCTTTTCCTAGTTATCTGCAATGAGTTGCATTTATTCACATTCAGCGACTGGCGATCCTTTCGAGGCCTTCCTGCAGTTTGCTGCAGTCTCCTGGCAGTGCAAACTTCCTACATACATCATCATCGCCCATGAAGAACATCATAGAGCATCCAATTTGATTATCAGAGATCAAATGCCAGACACTTGTATTTGTATAAGGGGCGTTCAAAAAGAAACGAGCCGGAGGCCTTACTACAGAAACCAGTATCTGTATGTTAGAAGTATTGACGCTGGCTGTTGAGACACTTGTCCCATTGTGACACAAGGCGGTGAATGGGTGTCTCATGAAATTCCCGGGGCTGCGATGTTAACCAGTTCTGGACGTACAGCTGGACGTCGTCGTCCGAGGTGAATCTTTTGCCCCTCAGAGCCCTTTTAAGGAGACCAAAAATGGCGCAATCACAGAGAGAGAGAGAGGTCCGGACTGTATGGAGGGCGGCCGAGAACCCTCCATTTGAATTTCTGCAGGAGTGCCGCGACTGTGTTAGCCGTGTGAGGCTTTGCATTGTCGTGGAGCAGAATGACCGCACGGGTGAGATTGCCCGGTCGTTTTGATTTGATCGCTTGGCGAAGGGTAGTCAAGATTTGCGAGTAACACTGGGCGTTCACTGTTGTCCCTTGCTGCAGGAAGTGAATCAGAAGGGGGCCATCTTGGTCAAAGAAGAACGTCAACATAACCTTTCCTGCACTCGTGTGGATGGCCTTGGCTTTTCTGATGGTGGTGACCCTGGATGTTTCCATTGGAGACTTTGTCGTTTTGATCCTGTTTCGAAGGGATGACACCATGACTCATCTCCAGGCACCACTCGTGCCGGGAACGCATTCCCTTGCTGAGCATAGCGCTGCGGATGAACAAGACAGTGGGCCATTCGACATGCTTCCTGCTGTGGTTGAAGACTGTGGGGCACACATTGGGCACACACTTTGCGCATGTGCAGTCGTTCCTTCATGATGGTGTGAACACTTCCGACGATCAATCCGACCACGGCGGCTATAGCTTTCACTGTATAGCTTTCAATGAGTGCATCCACCAGCTGAACGATGTCATCGGTAATGCAGTGTGGTGCTCCAGACCGTGCATCATCGGCTAACGACACCCGTCCTTCCCTGAAGCGCTTGTGTCACGCCTTGACCCTTGAAAGGGACATGCAGTGTTCGCCGTACACTTGTGACATTCGTCGATGAATGTTCGTTCCTCCTACTCCTTCCGCTGTCAGAGCCGGCCGTTGTGGCCGAGCGATTCTAGGCGCTTCAGTCTGGAACCGCGCGACCACTACGGTCGCAGGTTCTAATCCTGTCTCTGGCATGGATGTGTGTGATGTCCTCAGGTTAGTTATGTTTAAGTATTTCTAAGTTCTAGGCGACTGATGACCTTAGATGTTAAGTACCATAGTGCTCAGAGCCATTTGAACCGCTGTCAGAAAACGAACAACACCTCTTTGCTCTTCTTTTGACGCCACCATGTCACTGTTTGCAATGCGGCTGGCAGCGTTGGACGATTGATGCATGCTGCTGTTAGCTCTGCATTGTCACGTGACATGCACGCGTGCCTTCTAGCGACGGGCTGTGAACTTCCACGATCTGGTCGGAACCACACCTCGTTACACACGCCACGATATTACCCTCCTGTCACCGGTTTGTGCATTCCAGACTCTGGCTCGTTACTTTTTGAACGCCTCTTATAATTTGACAATCACCTGTACAGCAACCACGACTGATATGTAATCGTTAACAAAACAATTTATGCGTAATTACCGTAATATTTTCGTTCAGATGATGCACTATCATATCTTGACATGAAAAAAAAAAATCATTTTTCTCATTTGATTTGGAAACTTCCATTCTCTGGTAGTCGACAAGAGGTTTTGTCCCGTATTACTGATTGGAAACGTTGATTACTTTAGGAAGAGTACTAGGAACCGTATTGTAGCTTATAGTAGGGAAAGGTTCTTGTTTGGTTTCCGACCCCGTTAATAAGTTCTTATAAGAAGAAAATTAATGAAAGGTGATTCGAGCCGAATGGGTACAGGGAAAAATCTTGTTCTAGCTCAGAGATTCAGTTTATGTCATTGAGATTTTCGTACCATTACGTTGATAGGTCGAGTGTGAACTTGATTTGCCGAGTTGTTGTGATTATATCATTTTTGAAAGTAGTTCGTCGTTTGTGTTTAAGTGGATAAAGTGGAATATAGTATAGACATAAAATCCTGTAGCTCGGACTGTTTAGCACAAATGGGGTTTTTGAAGATTTGTATGCAGGCTACTCCTAAACTGATAGCTACTTTTAAACTAGCCATACGTACAACGGACTGTGCAAAATTACGAGCGCAAATGAAAGCATTGAGAAAGTGCACCATACGATACTGGACGATCGACGATGGAGTACCCAGTATTTTAATTGATGAATTAATCACGATGAAGTCTGTATAACATGGTTGCCTCATTTTTTGAATGCTGATCGAAACTGATATCAAAATGAAATTCACTGCAACAGTGGGATAGGTAAAGAGAATGAATCCAAATGCGACGGTCCCCGACTTGACGTTCGAAACGAAACAGCAATTAAAGCTCAACTTTCTGGTCCTCTACCAGCAAAAAGTTGAAGTCTGGTATGCTGTTTACTGACAGCTTTCCAACTGGCAAAAAAAAAAAAAAGTGGCTGTGAATGCAACTCATGTCACCTGTACCACTAATTTAAAAGTATTGAGAAAGGTTGAGATTATAATAAAAAAGTGATTTACCTGGATAGTGAAATGTTCTACAGTAATGGGAAAACTGAGGAATTTTAAGCAAGAACTATTGGCACATCCGATTACGTCAAAAAATAAGTGAATTTTTAACATGTTTTTATTCGGTCGGTACAAATTTTGCAAATGATTTTAAATTAAATTTACGATCGCTCAGAGACTTGAAACTTTCAACAAAGAGCGATGACAATGCAATATTAACCCAGTTTCGTGTCTGGTGTGTTTTGTGTGCTAGTGTTATTTCACTTATTTCATGTTTCACCTGTGAATTTTTCGTGATAAGAATGGTTACTGATAAATTCCAGGTCTTTTCGTTAGATAATCCTGAGAGGCCGCCATGTATTGTTAACTCAGGCAAAGAGAATCTGAGATAATCCTGAAAATTACAGAATATCCTGTTGTAATCTCATAGAAATAATTGAAATCGAGGAAAGTTTGACACATACACAAGAATAAAAAGCGGAAAATAGTTAACTTACTTGAATAAAAATTATTTTAATATAACAAGTTTTTAAGAGGTGCTAGAAAGTATAATTTCTCCTAGCCTCATACAGATTCCTAACCCCAGACAGACAGTCATGAAAATTTGTGGTTGTGAATTTTAATAACTATGAAAATAATTGTAGAATTCAGAACGAAAAACATGGAGCGCATGCAGTACATAATTGATGCACGTATAGTTCCTCTGCTTTCCACATTTTTTTGTTTTCTATACTTATATTCATAGCTATTAAAAATGTACAAGCATAAACTTTCAAGACTACCTGTATGAGGTTAGGAATCTGTACGGGCTAGGAGAAGAGAAATTGTTTTATACTTTTTAGTCCGTTTTAAAAAGTGTTACATTTTTTATTTAAATAATTATTTTATCTAAAAGCAGTATTTGATTACCAGATAGAGCCTACATCGGAGCACTTTTTTTAAAAAAATCGAAAAACACAGTATCTGACTACCAGACACAAATGTTCTGTGTCGTCGGGTTGGCACTTTATTGAAACAAAACCGATTTGTTGTTTATAAATTTGTCGACTACCAGTACGTTTAAGACGAGTTGATCAGGAAAATATCTGATTAAGGGATTTATATTGTACAGTTGAAAGGTGGCTACACTGAGCCACAGCGCCAGAGATCGCTAGAGAGCATTGTTCGCCCGCCTCCACTGGCAGAGTGATTATTGAGATGTCGTAGTAGTCAGTGCTTGTCGAGGACTCGTGGTAGTCAGTTCGTGTTCAGATGTGCTAGTAGGGAGTGCTTGCTGAGATGTGATACTGAAAGGTTCTTGTTCAGATGTGGTAATAGCGAGGCGGTGTGGAGATATATTGTAATTATGAGAGTGATTTTGGTCAATATATGAAGGTAACGAAACTTGATTTATTTTTCATTATTTCCATGTTTTAAATAATGTGTCATTACAGGTTCAGTCAACAAAGCATCTGGCTTGTGTTCTTGGATTAGAGTGTAATTGTGGTTCTCTTGAGTAATTATGGTATTTGTATTTTCTTTAATTAATTCAGTATAATGTTATTTAAAAATTGTTGTGTTGTTGAAGAAGAACCGTGCCAGATGCGTACGTTGAGTCACACTCCCACACACAGAACAGTTACTCTTGTGCTTGTTGTTGCGTTGGTTTTATAGTTGCTGGGGACTTAATTAATTAACTGTGTTAATGAAAATTTCCATTTCATTCTTTGTTATTGTTCTAAGCAGTCAGATTGCGTAATAATAATAGTCAGGGCCAACCGTTACGAGACTTCGTAATCGGACAGACAGCTACTAAAGCAGAAATTAAAATTATTTGCATTCAATATTTTTATTAAGCCCCCATGCACGTGGCGACCGCTGCTTCGGATCGTCCCTTGGAATTCTTCTGATTGTAAAAATAGTAGACAGTAGTATTGTTGTAGTAATTTGTAGTTTAGTAATTGTAGTCTATATTGCATGTGTAGATTTGGTAATTGGCATTCTTCTGATGGTATTTTTCAAAATTTAATATTGGTTGTCTTGTCTATGGGTTTGACAAATTAGTGCAATTATTTCAATTGTTCGTTAATCGTGTTTGAAGGAAGCGTTTCGTGTGAATGGTATTGTTGGTGATAACGTGTTATATTCTCTGTAATTTTCGTACTGTGACGAGTTTTGTATGTTTTGTAAATGATTACGCGATCGATGAAAAAGGCAAAAATGATGGATAGTCACAATGACGAAATTGTTGACATGGCGAACTCGCCAACACAGGACAACAGTACGATAAATAATGAAGTTGAAAACAATTTAATAAGCAGGGAAAATAGTCCAGAACCCTTTCAAAATTTTTCTCAATCAGAAAATTCAGAGAATACGAGATTACCGATAGAAGATTCTGGAATAGTATCGAACACAGATAGCTTTACAGCTATGACGAAGGAAACTGGTTTTGCGGGAAATGTTAGGGGCGAAAAGAATTTCGAACCGGCTATTATGGAGCAGTTGTTGGGTGCAATATTAAATATGGGATCACAGTTACGATCTGAAATTAAAACTGATATAGCATCTGAATTAAAAACAGTGGCAACACGTTTAGAAACAGATATGGGAACAATGGAATCACGGTTAGACTCACAAATAGGAACAATTAGAACTGAGATGGGAACAATGGAAACACGGTTAGATTCACGAATAGGGACATGTTTCAAAAACATGAAAGATGAATTAAAGAAAGAAATCAGAGAAGAAGTACAACCGATTTTGAATTCTCACAATAATAGATTAATTGCAGTAGAGATTAGACAAAGGGAACAGGATAGAGAACAGGAAGAAAGAGATCGCGTGATAGTACAAAAATTTTCAGAGTTAAATTTACAACGTGCACACGATAAGGAAGAGATATTTGAGAGAATCGAGGAATCCGTACCAAATGACAGATTAAATAACCTAACACAACAATATGAACAGTTAACTACCAAATGTGTCAACACTGAAACCCGAGTCGCGACACTTACGGAAGACGTAGGTAAACAGAAAGAAAAAATAGGTGACTTATCGGAAAGAGTTGAGGAGATTTCAGATAAATTGACAAATCTTAGTTTACATGGGGACAGAGATTCAGATGATACAGCACCATTGCCATTTGCAGAAACCGAAGAGTATCAGGACATAAATAAGCATGTTGAAAATCAGGGAAAATTTAATGAACGCGTGAAAAGGGAATTTGAGGCATTAAAAAAGCAAGTCAAACAAATTGAAGGCGAAATCGTAGGAAAAGACGGCAAAAGAGATTTAGAATCACAGATACCAGAGGGGTTTGAAGAAAATAATTTGTTTCATTTACGGGATGCAACAAGAGAGCGCCAGGCGCGCGAACTTGACAATAATCGACATTCAAACTGGGACAGACGCGGTAGGTCTTTGTCGCCACGAGGCGAAAACTTTGACTATAAACACTTTTTGACTGTTCGGAAATTTAAGATCTTACGCAATTCTAAGAATGACATACATCCATGTGCATGGTTAGATCAATTTATGTATGCACTCCCACCAAATTGGCCACTAAGTCACAAACTGGAATTTATGTGTGGATATTTAGAAAACGAACCGGCGACGCGGATGCGTGCACTCATTAGAGAGTGTAATAATCTGAATGATTTTTATCATGCATTTCTATCGGCATATTGGTCCGAAAACACGCAAGACAGAGTCAAACACAGTCTTATTATGCAGCGTAATTTCAAACAGTCTGAGTTCCGCACACCAGCAGAATATTTTGAAGACATGATTCGAAAGAATCAGTTCCTTTCTAACCCTTACAGCCCGACTGAATTAATTCGCATTTGCTTAACTAAGCTGCCACAATCCATAAGACAAATTGCTTTAGCTGGAAGATGTAAAGACGACATTGAGACTTTTAAGACTTTGTTACAAGAACTTGAGTATGACAACGACGACGGGACTTCTTGTAACTTTTTCAGTAACAGTAATTACGATAGATTTTCAGAGAAAAGGGATAGTGATCGGAACGGGCGTTATATGGGTAATTTTGAGAATGACAGACGTAACAGACAGGACAATAGATACCAGCCTTATGACAATAACAGACGTTCTAACAGAAATTACACAGGCAATTATGATAACGGTAATTCGTACCGGAATGATCATTCATACGGAAACAGTAATCGGTATCATAAAGACAGAAATTATTCATACAACAATAGAAATTCTTACTACAGAAATAACCAGGATAGTAGATACAACAATAATTTCAGAAGTGACAGTCGAAATTATACAAGGAGTAGTTATGCAGACAGACAGGAAAACAGAAATTTTAATAACAGACACAACCAAGAATTTGCATCTAACAGACAGGAAGGACCTAATTGGCATCCTCCGCGTGATAGAAATTCAGAGAGACAAGTGGAAATAGTAGAAATTGATCCGCGAAATGTCGGGAATAATCAAAGACGTGACGCAAACAATCGACAATGACTAGCAGCTTCGGCTTCTGGCAGCAATATAGACGGTTCAGAAAGTAATGACACTACAACTTTACACTACGTACGCCTGGAAGATATGAGAGACATTTTGCTAGGCGAAAAGGAAAATAATGTAGACGCATTTTTACATCCTGTTATTGAAGTATGTGTGGGTAAGAATAAGTTCACTGCAGTTTTAGATTCTGGGAGCCCATTGAACGTCATTAGTGAATCGGTTTTTCGTATATGTGAAAGAACTATTGCCTGTCCTGTGTTACCTATTTCTAAAACTACAATTCGAGGAGCGATTTCTGGAAAAGGTGTGGAAGTTAAACAACAGACCAACATAAATTTCATTTGTCAAGGATACGAATTGTCTGCTAATTTTATTATTGTTCCATTACTCAGTACACAGATTATATTAGGTATGGAGTTTCTTAACACACATAAGGCAATTTTGAACTTTAAAGAAGGAAGTGTGAATTTGAATGTGGCCGGTATGCCGAAATGTTTGAAATTTTTCGAGTGTTTAGCAAGATCTGAATCAGATACAAAATGTTTAAGGTTTCTTACTTCTGATGTTTTCGTTGAGCGTTATGACGACAGTGTGTTTATTCATGACAATGACAATAGATACAGAGACGCGATGGAGGATATAATTAGTAGCGAAGAATTAATTAATGAAAAGGTTAAAAAAGCTGAAGTGCCAGATGACGTTGCAAGAGAAGAGCTGCACCATATTTTGACTTCACATGCTACAGTGTTTAGTCATCACACAGGAACTATACAAGGCTTACAATATTTATTTAAAGTAAAAGAACACACACCATTTCGCGGGAAAACGTACGCTATTCCTTTGGCTTACAGAGACAAGGTTAAGAATGAACTTCAATACATGTTAGATCAGGGCATTGTTGAGCCAGCAGTCAGTCCTTATACCAGCCCATTACACGTTGTTCTTAAAAAGGATGGGTCAATTCGTTTGGTTCTGGATTCCAGACAAATAAATAATATTATTATTCCTGAAACTGACCGTCCACAAAATTTAGATGAACTTCTTCAACATTTCCATGGAATTAAAGTTTTATCCACGATTGATATGCGCGCAAGTTTTTGGCAAATAGAACTCCACCCTGATTGTAGAAAATATACTGCTTTTTTAGCCTTTGGTAACTGTTACCAGTTTCGGAAATTACCGTTTGGACTTACTGTATCTTCAGCAGCATTCATTCGTAGCTTAAATGAAATTTTACCTGTTTATCTTCGTGACAATATTACTTCTTATGTTGACGACATTCTTATTGCTAAACGTTCTTGGAGTGAGCATAACAAAATTTTGGATTCATTATTACGTATTTTTGCACGAGTTGGCATGACAGTGAACTTGGAAAAATCTGAATTTGGTCGTTCTCAGGTGAAATTTCTCGGTCACATTATTTCTACAGAAGGTATTCTCCCTGATCCAGAGAAACTAGACGCTATTCATAATTATGCTGTTCCTACCACAAAACGTGATGTTCGTAGTTTCCTTGGTGTCTGTAATTTTCTTAGACGCTTTGTTAGATTGGACAATTTGGCCACACCTCGTTTATGTGAATTATCTGGAAAAAATTCTAATTGGTGTTGGGATGAGGAAGCTCAGTCAGAATTTGAACAACTTCGTGATGCTTTAGTTGCTGCCCCACTTCTTTCACATCCGGATTTATCTAAAGATTTTTGTTTGGCGACGGACTCATCATACAAAGGCCTAGGTGCACATTTATTTCAAGAGATAGAAGAAAACGGCGTTGTAGTACAGAAAACTGTTGCCTTTGGAAGCCGTGTTCTCTCTAAATCAGAGAAGAATTATTCGATTACGGAACTTGAAGCTTTGGCTGTTGTATGGGCCTTCACAAAATTTCGCACATTTTTGTTTGGCAGACATACTAAGGTTTACACCGATCATCGAGCTCTGGAATTTCTTATGTCGACAAAATTAACTCATGGCAGATTGTCACGATGGGCGTTGTACCTACAGGAATTTGATTTTAGTATTGTTTACATACAGGGATCTTCAAATATTGTTGCTGATGCTTTATCACGTGCACCTATGGGTTTGAAACAAAGTGCCGAAGAGGACGGCAAAGAAAACCATTATTGTTTGATGTACATTCAAGGTGTTGCGTTTGAGAACTTTATTTCGTCTTCGCTCCAGGACATCGCTAAGGAGCAAAATAAGGATCCAATCTGGAAGGACATTAAGGAGAAGTGGAGGAGAAAGGAAAGCGTAGCGATCAGACAGTATTATTTAGTTCGCAATGATATTCTTTTCAAACGAAAATCGGTCGACAACTCTGTTTGGTTAGTTTGTATTCCTGATGAGTGGGTCAATAAATTGATTTGGTACACACGTTTCAGTTATGCGCACTTTGGTCCCAGAAAATGCTTTCATAAATTACGAGAAAATTGCTACTTCAGTAATATGGAAAAACGTATTCGATCTGTTCTTGCCAAATGCAAATTATGTCAAAAGGCTAAGCCGCCAACAGTTTCTCACAGAGCACCGTTGTTTCCTATCATTCCAGCGAAATTAAAGGAGATGGCTGCAGTCGATTTGTTCGGTCCAGTGGTTCGTTCTACTAATGGTTTTGCGTATATTTTCGTAGCAGTGGAATTAACATCAAAATATGTGTGTTTTACACCTTTACGCAAAGCAACAGCTCGTTCAGTATCTAATGCTTTCATCAAACATTTTCTTAAGGAAGTTGGTCATGTTGATAAGGTTATATCAGATAATGGATCACAGTTTCGCTCTAAAATTTGGCTTCGTACTCTACGGCGTCGTAAAATTAAACCAATTTTCATTTCACTTTTTCACCCTCAATCTAATCCTTCAGAGAGATGGATGAAAGAAATCAATAAATTGTGTCGTCTTTATTGTCATCAGAATCACAGAACGTGGGATCAGTATCTTCATCTTTTTCAAAACATTCTGAATGAACTTCCTAATGATTCAACTTCTTTACCGCCTATACTGATATTAAAAAATAAAGCACCGATAAACCGCATTTCTGAAATCGTTTCTTTTCCGCCTTCACGGAAACTGCGGCATTCTGAAGTTGTCAACCTGGCTCTACAAAATATTGCATCTGCGGCTGCTAGAAGAGAGAAATCAGCTAAACGTCCTGGTCGTTTAAAAATCTTGTCAGTTGGTCAGAAGGTGTTAATTAAATCTCATCGTTTGTCTCATAAAGGAAAAGGCTTATGTCGCAAATTTTTTCTGCTTTATAACGGTCCATATAGAGTTCGCAAAATTATTCATGATAACACTGTTGAAGTAGAAACTCTTAAAACTCGGCGCTCTAAGGGAATACATCACATATCTAACGTAAAAATTTTTGTGGAATGACATACTTGTGAGAAACCAACAGTTTACGTAAACATGGAGAGAGTACAAGGATACCGCGCTGTGTTTTGGCGGCGGCACATACTCAAAGCAACAGTCAAGTCGGCGCGCCGCACAAGGCAGTCGTTGACCGCAAACAATCGCTTCCTACGTCACGCGCCTACAGCTGATCGAGCGCTCAGTGCGTATGCACTGACAGACGTAAATAAATACACAGTTTAATTTCTCCGAGTAAATTCTGTATAAAGCTATGGTGACTTTATAAATTATGTTATTAACATTCAGTATTTTTCAGGATACGGTTGTGTAAAATATTTAAGACCTTCAGGTAAATTCTGTGCGTGTCCGACGTTAAGACGACTTGCTATGGAGAAAATTTCAGGAAGAATGTAATTCCAAAAAAAAAAAAAAAAAAAAAAAAAAAAAAAGGTAATAAACTAAAAAGGCAATGATTAATTGAGTTTATTTTTCAGGTAACATAATTTCACTTAGGTACGTACTTTAGATGTAATTTGCTGCTCGCGATTACGTGACTCATACTTTGTGCTAAATTTCATGTTCTATGAATTTACTTGTGAAGCGACGTGCTTGTGTACATTTACTGATTTTGACAATTATTGATTAATGAACAGTGTTATTATTTGTATATATTATGCGTCGCTTGGCTGCACTGCTTTTTCATTGGTGTCATATTTTTTTATTATGTGCCTGCTGTGCTTATTTATTTAAATTATAATTGTCACCTGATTAATTGTGCTGACTGTAGTTATATGTAAGTTATACTTTGTGATTTGTCTGCTTGCGCCTTCATGTGTACTTATTAAGATTACATAT
This sequence comes from Schistocerca nitens, assembly GCF_023898315.1. NCBI lineage: Eukaryota > Metazoa > Arthropoda > Insecta > Orthoptera > Acrididae > Schistocerca > Schistocerca nitens. Next base: position 720,757,369 of record NC_064615.1, on the reverse strand, counting down.
GAACATTTATTTGCTTATGTCGATGTGATGCTAATGACCTGTTTATTGTGTAAGGCATGTTTGCTGCTGTGCGTATGGATTGCATATTTACACATTTCTGTTTTGTTGTCATAACTACTCTTCAATTTAGTATATAGAAATGCTGATATACTGTGTACGAACATAGAGTTTAGGTTACACTGTGGTATTAATTATAGATTGTTCGCTTGGCAGAGCCTAGTTGTAAGAATTGTGCTGCATCCACTTGTTGACATTCTGTTCTCTACTGGTATATTTACTCGCTATTGCATGTTTTGCTTACGCTCAGTGCCTTATATTTTTAAGATAAGAAAATGAACTGCAGTAATTCGACGAACGACATTAGTACAAGAAAGTCATAGAAGTCACATGAGCTGAGGTTTTATGGAAGCTGTATAAATTTATGCTAATAGGAAGGAAGCTAACGACATGACAGACCAAAACTAGGTTTAGACCATTGAGAGTATTACACTGCATTTTGGTGAGCAATTGAAATAGGAAGTGACACTTGACACAAAAAATACTCCACATGTTTGCTTCTGCTATGATTCTTGAAGTGGTGTACACACTGTGAAATATTATGATCATTCACACTCCGTAATCGTACTTAATCACTGAGAGTTATTCGAACTAAAGTCTGTTAGAGGTCATGTATGCATTTCTTTTATTTAATGATGGACAAGGAACCAAAATGTATCTTATAATTTATAATGAGTAGAAAATTTGGGTCAGATGGATTACACAGAGGTTGTGTGTGGACACTGTGTCTTCGGATTGTATGGGATGCTGAATTGAAGTTGCACTAGGATTTTGTCTGTACTTGTTCGAGGAGACTGACTAGAGGAAAGAGTTGTTATGGAAGTGAAATGATATTGGTGCTGAGGTTTATATGTATCGACATATTATTGAGGTATTGAGATTATGTAAAGTTGATGATTATTCGAGTTTCGTGGACAAGAGGTAAGGTAAATGAGGTATTATTGAAGTATTAAGATTAAGTGATGATTATTGGAGTTTTGGTGGATAAGAGGTAAAGTAAGTGAGGAGCATATTTTTTTTTTGTTGGTCCATATGGAACAAGGAGGATGAAGATGGCAGACTAGAACACTCAAGTAGAAAGAAGATTGCCTACACACACACTTTGTTAAATCAATAAGCAGTATACATTTTTTTTGGAGAGAGGAAGCATTTGCATATCTTGGCTCACTGACAGTTGTTCAGCAACTGTACATTTTGATCTGGCTTGGCAAACATTGGTCTTGACATGATGACTATGACTTTGACTTAACTATTATTGACTGTTATACATTGCTGCCACTACTACTTGGTACACATGATGAACATCAAATCTTGGACAGAGTTACATTTACACAGTTAACACTATTCAATTACACAGTAGCACTTAATGAGGATGAAAGATGAGTGGATGTGTTTTGTGTGTTTTCCTTTCCTAATGCTACCAACCTATCTCCTAAATATTATTTCACTTGTTTGTTGTGGCTTGCACTGACACCCATAAATATTATAGGTTAACTGTTATTGTGTACTGTAATAGTTAATGTGACAATTACCTGATATCATTTGTGTGTTTATTATGATTTGTATGTTTAGTGTAAGAGCATTGATAACAATTTGTTAAAGAAATTGTATGTGCATTCAAACTATTGTTCATGACTGAACTGTCTCAGTAGTTATGGTGAATAGTATGGACTGTTACTTGCACCTTTTCTACAATATTGGTGCCACTAGGACATGTTTAATTTCTGCTTATAAACTCTGATGAACAGTGTGATCAGTGACAGTGTATTTTATTGAACTGCTTCTGCTGAGAAATGAAGTCACCTGTTGCTGTGTGCACCTGATCAACATTGCTGGTGCCACTAATGGACTGCTTCTACTGAAATGGTGTTACTTGTTGGTGTCTGCACCTACTCAACATTGCTGGGTGCCACTGATGGACTGCTTCTAATGAAAAGATGTCACCTGTTGATGTCTGCACCTACTCAACATTGCTGGGTGCCGCTGATGGATTGCTTCTACTGAAATGAAGTCACCTGTTGCTGTGTGCACCTGATCAACATTGTTGGTGCCACTAATGGACTGCTTCTACTGAAATGGTGTTACTTGTTGGTGTCTGCACCTGCTCAACATTGCTGGGTGCCACTGATGGATTGCTTCTACTGAAATGAAGTCACCTGTTGCTGTGTGCACCTGATCAACATTGCTGGTGCCACTAATGGACTGCTTCTACTGAAATGGTGTTACTTGTTGGTGTCTGCACCTACTCAACATTGCTGGGTGCCGCTGATGGATTGCTTCTACTGAAATGAAGTCACCTGTTGCTGTGTGCACCTGATCAACATTGTGGGTGCCACTGATGGACTGCTTCTATTGAAAAAATGTTACTTATTGGTTTTTGCACCTGTTGACCATTGCTGGGTGCTATTGCTGGAACTGTCAACTGCTTATTCATGGGCTATGGAAAGCGTTTATGTGAATATTTGTATAAACTGATTTTTTTGTGTATTACTGTTTGTGGAAAGTTATGAGACTCTTACCTGCACATATTCGTCATTGCTGACGCTATTGATTGAACTGTTTAACCACATAATACTTGTGTAAACTATTATGTAAAGTCACATGCATGAAAGAATTTGTATTGCTTACTGTATTCTATATAATAGGTTATTGAAAGGTCAGTGCAAAGCCAAAATTTTATCTAGTTATATGGTATTTACGTATTAATATTATCTTTTATTTTTGTCTGTATTTTTTTGACGAATTTGGTGGTATTTTCACCACCAATGCTGGCAAAAATACCATCAAATTCTAGCCGTGGAGGAAGGGCATATGAAAGGTGGCTACACTGAGCCACAGCGCCAGAGATCGCTAGAGAGCATTGTTCGCCCGCCTCCACTGGCAGAGTGATTATTGAGATGTCGTAGTAGTCAGTGCTTGTCGAGGACTCGTGGTAGTCAGTTCGTGTTCAGATGTGCTAGTAGGGAGTGCTTGCTGAGATGTGATACTGAAAGGTTCTTGTTCAGATGTGGTAATAGCGAGGCGGTGTGGAGATATATTGTAATTATGAGAGTGATTTTGGTCAATATATGAAGGTAACGAAACTTGATTTATTTTTCATTATTTCCATGTTTTAAATAATGTGTCATTACAGGTTCAGTCAACAAAGCATCTGGCTTGTGTTCTTGGATTAGAGTGTAATTGTGGTTCTCTTGAGTAATTATGGTATTTGTATTTTCTTTAATTAATTCAGTATAATGTTATTTAAAAATTGTTGTGTTGTTGAAGAAGAACCGTGCCAGATGCGTACGTTGAGTCACACTCCCACACACAGAACAGTTACTCTTGTGCTTGTTGTTGCGTTGGTTTTATAGTTGCTGGGGACTTAATTAATTAACTGTGTTAATGAAAATTTCCATTTCATTCTTTGTTATTGTTCTAAGCAGTCAGATTGCGTAATAATAATAGTCAGGGCCAACCGTTACGAGACTTCGTAATCGGACAGACAGCTACTAAAGCAGAAATTAAAATTATTTGCATTCAATATTTTTATTAAGCCCCCATGCACAGTATCGATCTTAATACAACGTGGTGCACTTACCTCTGAAACTGCATTACCGTGGTCACAAAAGGCAACCTTCAGCTTCAAGAACGGAGAAGATGGCATCCTCGTCGCAATATTAGCATTGGACTGCCCCACCCGTCTCCCGAGAACTTCATTATTCATGCTGCTCATCTGCTGCGGCGGGCCCGCCAGCCTGTGCAGTTTATTCAAATAAAAGGAAGCCCCCTGTCAGCCCAGTCATCTACATTATTAGAATCTGTTATCTGATTTCTCCCCTCTGCGATAAAGGGGCTGGTGTCTGCCCATTTCTCTTTGTTTTGCTGGCAACCGCAATATTCCTGCTCACATATTTCAGTTGCTGTCCTAAATCCAAAAGTTATGAACAAAGCCGGTACGATAAATATTACCAGAAACTTTTTTAGGCAATGAAAAGATTTTGTGAACGGGAAGATCTTCCTGCGTGCATTGCTATGGACTGCTCCGTTTGTAATTTAAGTTAAAGTGAGTTTGTAATATACAGGCAAGTAAAACTAAGAAGTAACACGATGTTTCAAAAAGAATGACCTGATTTCAAAACTCCATATTTATTGATAAAAACATGCTACAAACGTGGGATTAATTGAAAAATATTCACAAAATCTTAATGTTTTAGCTATGCTATTACAATTGCTTTATGGGTCCACCCGCTGCAGCAAGAACAATATTTAGACGATAGCTAAATTCGTCATAAACTTTACACAATATATCTGCTTTTGCAAAAGTTATGGCGGCTGTTGTTCTGTTCTTCACTTCTCCTACGTCAAAAAGAGCTGACGAACACGGTTTCCTTCAGATATCCCCCCCCCCCCCAAAAAAAAATAGCATAGGGGGATGTTTGCGATCTTGGAGGCCAAGAATGCAAGACAGCGCCTTGGGGTCCCGTGCGCCGTATATAGGCTGAGTGTCAAAGAGAAATTGTCGTACGTTGTTGTGTAAGTGGGCTGTTTAGGTTTTTATGCTGGTAACGCCATGTAGTGCTCTGTATGAAAATCACTGACTGCGCTGTGTGCAGTCTGAGGCTGGTCGGCATTGTTGCAATATTCGCCATTGTAGTGTTGGGCAGTTGGCTGTTAATAGCGCGTAGCGTTGCGCAGTTGGAGGTGAGCCGCCAGCAGTGGTGGATGTGGGGAGAGAGATGGCGGAGTTTTGATGGGGATGATCTGGACGTGTGTCCATCAGAGACAGTAAATTTATAAGACTGGATGTCATGAACTGATATACAGGGTGTTACAAAAAGTTACGACCAAACTTTCAGGAAACATTCCTCACACACAAAGAAAGAAAATATGTTATGTGGACATGTGTCCGGAAACGCTTACTTTCCATGTTAGAGCTCATTTTATTACTTCTCTTCAAATCACATTAATCATGGAATGGAAACACACAGCAACAGAACATACCAGCGTGACTTCAAACACTTTGTTACAGGAAATGTTCAAAATGTCCTCCGTTAGTGAGGATACATGCATCCACCCTCCGCCGCATGGAATCCCTGATGCGCTGATGCAGCCCTCGAGAATGGCGTATTGTATCACAGCCGTCCACAATACGAGCACGAAAAGTCTCTACATTTGGTACCGGGGTTGCATAGACAAGAGCTTCCAAGTGCCCCCATAAATGAAAGTCAAGAGGGTTGAGGTCAGGAGAGCGTGGAGGCCATGGAATTGGTCCGCCTCTACCAATCCATCGCTCACCGAATCTGTTGTTGAGAAGCGTACGAACACTTCGACTGAAATGTGCAGGAGCTCCATTGTGCAAGAACCACATGTTGTGTCGTACTTGTAAAGGCACATGTTCTAGCAGCACAGGTAGAGTATCCTGTATGAAATCATGGCGGTGAATCGAGGAAGTACAGTACATACAGACGAAACTAAAATGAGCTCTAACATGGAAATTAAGCGTTTCCGGACACATGTCCACATAACATCTTTTCTTTATTTGTGTGTGAGGAATGTTTCCTGAAAGTTTGGCCGTACCTTTTTGTAACACCCTGTATATATTATGACTTTTGAACACTATTAAGGTAAATACATTGTTTGTTCTTTATCAAAATCTTTCATTTGCTAACTATGTCTATCAGTAGTTAGTCACTTCAGTAGTTAGACACTTTTATTTAGCTGGCAGTATTGGCGCTCGCTGTATTGCAGTAGTTTGGGTAACGAAGATTTTTGTAAGGTAAGTGATTCATGAAAGGTATAGGTTATTGTTAGTCAGGACCATTCTTTTGTAGGGACTATTAAAAGTCAGATTACGTTGCGCTAAAAATAATGTGTGTCACTTTAGTGAATGTCTGAGTACGTTCAGTTTTGTTCAGCTGTTTGAAAATCAAATAACGTAAGATGTTTATCAGCACAGTCATTCATAAATTTTTCTAAGGGGACGTTATAGTTGTGCAAGTGTGGTGAAACTTCGTCCTGTTAGGAAGTCATCAGAGTCCTCCTGCGGTTGTGGAAAAAATCAATTCTGCAGCGTTTGAAGATATAACTGTCCGATCGGCCGGAGTGGCCGTGCGGTTCTAGGCGCTACAGTCTGGAACCGAGCGACCGCTACGGTCGCAGGTTCGAATCCTGCCTCGGGCATGGATGTGTGTGATGTCCTTAGGTTAGTTAGGTTTAATTAGTTCTAAGTTCGAGGGGACTGATGACCTCAGAAGTTAAATCGCATAGTGCTCAGAGCCATTTGAACCATTTAACTCTGTCCGTTCACTTTGTTTTCCTAAAAAAAGAAGGAACCATACACTTTTTCACGAGAAATGGCTCAAAAAAGATCACTTTAGGCGAGTCTCTTTCGAGCCCAGTAATGTGAAGGTTCTGGAGTCCTCATATGTGCACGCCTTTTCGGTTTACTTTAGCGCTAACATGAAATGTTACTTCATCACTGAAAATTAACCACGGTAAAAATGAATCGTCTTTCATGTCCTCCAGCAGAGCAATGCTGGAGTCAACCTATTTCCTTTTACCAACAACCGGAGAGTCTGCATGGTTTACAGGCCAAACGACGTCGTAACACCTCCAGACCGTCGTACCGTTATGAGGCATTGCCGGTTCTCTGCTTGCGCGGCAAGCAGACTTTCGTGCATTCCGCTCACACGTTTGCCAAATTTTGCTACCATTTCATGAGACGTACGAAGTTGACCTGAACTCTTTTCTATGCACAAGCATCCTGCCTCATCAAATTGGCGATGTTGTTGTTGTTGTGGTCTTCAGTCCTGAGACTGGTTTGATGCAGCTCTCCATGCTACTCTATCCTGTGCAAGCTTCTTCATCTCCCAGTACCTACTGCAACCTACATCCTTCTGAATCTGCTTAGTGTATTCATCTCTTGGTCTCCCTCTACGATTTTTACCCTCCACGCTGCCCTCCAATGCTAAATTTGTGATCCCTTGATGCCTCAAAACATGTCCCAACAACCGATCCCTTCTTCTAGTCAAGTTGTGCCACAAACTTCTCTTCTCCCCAATCCTATTCAATACCTCCTCATTAGTTACGTGATCTACCCACCTTATCTTCAGCATTCTTCTGTAGCACCACATTTCGAAAGCTTCTATTCTCTTCTTGTCCAAACTGGTTATCGTCCATGTTTCACTTCCATACATGGCTACACTCCATACAAATACTTTCAGAAACGACTTCCTGACACTTAAATCTATACTAGATGTTAACAAATTTCTCTTCTTCAGAAACGATTTCCTTGCCATTGCCAGTCTACATTTTATATCCTCTCTACTTCGACCATCATCAGTTATTTTACTCCCTAAATAGCAAAACTCCTTTACTACTTTAAGTGTCTCATTTCCTAATTTAATTCCCTCAGCATCACCCGATTTAATTTGACTACATTCCATTATCCTCGTTTTGCTTTTGTTGATGTTCATCTTATATCCTCCTTTCAAGACACTGTCCATTCCAACTGCTCTTCCAAGTCCTTTGCTGTCTCTGACAGAATTACAATGTCGTCGGCGAACCTCAAAGTTTTTACTTCTTCTCCATGAATTGGCGATACCAATGACAAATGTTTTTGGGGGCCAAAACCCCAACGAAAAGCACGGTGGACCGACATCAGTGACCGTCTCTTTTGCAAACTGCAACACACGAAACGCCTTCTGTTGAGCGGACGCCATCTTACTTCTTACTGATTGCAAACTGAGATGACACATTGACTGACATCTAACGGCTATTTTCTGAAACTCTAAGCTATGCCATTTTAAATAACACACGTTTCGTTGCCGGCACGTCCCATGTTTCGTAATTATTACTATCCAAAATCAGGTCATTCTTTTTGAAACACCCTGTATTTTTTAAGTATCATTGATGTGCGATTTTAGTGTGAATGCAGTAATTAATGACGAGATGAACGTAAAACATCACGTAATACTACTTAAATTGTAACAAAAATTAACCCTTTTGTGACCAACGGAACATATGTGTCCCACAGATAATTTTATTTCCCTGAGTCCAGAGGAATATGAAAGCCCCAAGTGTGTGGTGCTGTGATCTAACGTTGAATATATCAAACGTTTGGAGACAGCAGGCTCATTGTTTGGTACCTAATGCGCCGCTGACTTGTTTTGGTTGCGCATTGTGTGCCGTGTGTTTTGTTTAACATAATTGTTTCTCCTATCTGCGATAGACAATGTCATTAAAGGCATATATTGTCTCTTTTTACACATGTTTGTTAGGGAGATACATATCGTTACACGTATTTGTTGATAAAATACTTTTAAATTCGTTTGATTGTCTTAACGTATTATGTCCCGTGTGCGTAGAAAACTTCTATTTGTTCTTCGTACATCCACAGTTGAAATGGAGGACAGTGGGACGTCAGCTGGTCTAAATCTGCATTAAAAAATGAAGAAATTCCTCCAGCTGTATTTAAGGTGTCGATTTTATTTTGGAAACTAGTTTCAACGTTGTAACAACGTCATTTTCAGGCTCATACACTTGTTGACGTCAACTGCGTAGGGCTGATACTAGAAGTCAGTGGTGAGATCCGTCCTTGGAAGGGAGTCAAGTGCTCGAGAGGCCCGCGGTTCTCTGCCATAATTTATAGTAATATGCTTTTAGCAATTAATATCAATATCCAAAAACGTCAGCTAATGTTAAGAGATTTTCAAGAGTGAATTTTTCTTTCTCACTTACAAACAAAAACACTTAAAGAGACAGTAATATTTTAAGATGTGTTTAATTTTAATTGACGTTGATGAATGTGGCTATGAACTACGGGAGTGGCAGGTTGGTATGTAGTGCGGCTACTGCGGCGCTAATAGAAATGAGAGGGTGAATATTTTACGTTCGTCTTCCGGTGTCGACAGCTCACGAGCCTCCACAGCTAGCGCCAATCAGCTGCTATGATGTAGGTGTCAAACGGAAGTGGCATGAACTCGTGACGGTGCACTACACAGGGTGTAATTAAATTCCCCTTAGAGACTTTGAGGAAAGATTTCTTACGCCAAACGAGAGGAAAATACCTAGTAACCATGGGCTCCAAAATCCCATAAGAGCTATGAATTCTTGTTCAACTTCGATACTGTGAAACACTCATTAATCACTTTTTTACCGCATCATGGAGTCCTATCGGGAAAAGTAGACACTACTCGTCGGGAAAAGTGACCAATAAGAGTTAGTTATTTACGAGAGCCGGCCGGAGTGGCCGAGCGGTTCTAGGCGCTACAGTCTGGAACCGCGCGACCGCTACGGTCGGAGATTCGAATCTTGCCTCGGGCATGGATGTGTGTGATGTCCTTAGGTTAGTTAGGTTTAAGTAGTTCTAAGTTCTACAGCTGATGAGTCCCATAGTGCTCAGAGCCATTTGAACCATATTTACGAGAAACAACAAATAAAACTTATTTCTAAACCCTTTTATACACCATTCTATCCATTTGGGACGATTTTGAGTTAATTAAGTTATATCATTTAAATCCCTCTGTGTTCTGTTACATTTAGCCTCATACACAAGTCCGATTAAAAACGGTCTGCTCGGGGCCACCTGGCATTCTTTCAGATACTACGGCGTGAAGATCCCAAGTAAAGTGCCCGGAAATCAGAAAAAAACAAACATGGGATCCTCTTGCGACGGCACTGACCACAGTTCCCGCTTATGTATGGAAAAGAATTCAGAAAAATGTATGTAGTTTCAATAAATTATTTTATTTTTCTCTGAAAAGTATTTGGTGTGATACCTAACAATACATAGATTCAAAATGAGTAAGTGGTAAGCTTCTATCACTAACTTGTTTCGGGGAAGATTGAAGCTTTCTTTGAATGGTTACTTTTTACTTTAACCGTCCGTCGCCCTACAATATCAATATTAGCTCTTAAGCAAAAAAATCTGACGACCACTGGAATAGAGGCTTCTGAAATGTGGTGCTACGGAAAAGCACTGAAGGTCAGATAAGTAGATCGCGTGACTAATGATGAGCTACTGAGTAGGACTGGGGAGACAGGAAATTCTCGACTGAAAGAAAGGATCGGTTGACGGGACACATTCGGAGACATCAAGGGGTCAACAGTATACTAATGGAGGGAAGTGTGTGTGTGTGTTTAGGGGGGAGGGGCGGGAGGGAGGAGGTAAAATCGTAGGGGGAGACCAAGAGATAGATATAGTAAACAGATTCAGAAGGATTTAAATTGCAGTAGTCATTTGGTAATGAAGAGGCATGCACGGGATAGAGTAGCACGGAGACCTGCATTCGGACTGAAAACAAGAACAAAACAAAAAGGCATCTGCTCCACTTGTACCAACCACACCAACAGCACCAATACAACTAGCACGAGTGTACCTCGGACAGACCCTCCACAACTGTGGAGAGTGTAGAAGCGGCCGGCCGCCGTATCACGAGCGCCCCCAAACGGCGGCGGGGTGTGCTGCCGCCGCGGCGCGCCCATCTCGAGACGATTTAGCACGCGCCCAAGTGCCGCGCGCGGCCGCTAGATGGCACCGCCGCCGCGCAACGAGCTGCGTGAGATGGGATGGCGCCGCAGAGCACGTCGTTGGGTCTCATTAGGCGTAAAGATAGGAAAACTGCCAGCCAGAGCCCGCGTCACGCCACGCTCGTGAAAACCATCGTCAGGACCTCGTTAGATTTTGCCTCACCATTTATCTCTCTACTCCGTCTTCTTCTCAACAATATGGCCGCGTTTTTCTCTCCTCGACCGATCAGCCATTGGGATGAATCGGAGCCGAGTTAATGCAAGGGACTAATGAAGTTGGACCTTACATGTATTTTATATTTTAACGAATAATAAAAATTTACATACGTCATGGTAATGAAGCACTCATTTAAAGAAAGAGAATGAAACAAGATTGCGCACAGCAGTAATAATACACTGCTGGCCACTAAAATTGCTACACCAAGAAGAAATGCAAATGATAAACGGGTATTCATTGGACAAATATAATATACTAGAACTGACATGTGATTACATTTTCACGCAATTTGGGTGTATAGATCCTGAGAAATCAGTACCCAGAACAACCACCAATGGCCATAATGATGGCCTTGAAGTGCCTGGGCACTGAGTCAAACAGAGCTTGGATGGCGTGTACAGGTACAGCTGCCCGTGCAGCTTCAACACGATACCACAGTTCATCAAGAGTAGTGACTGGCGTATTGTGATGAGCCAGTTGCTCGGTCACCATTGACCAGACGTTTTCGGTTGGTGAGAGATCTGGAGAATGTGCTGGCCAGGGCAGCAGTCGAACATTTTCTGTATCCAGAAAGGCCCGTACAGGACCTGCAACATGCGGTCGTGCATTATCCTGCTGAAATGTAGGGTTTCGCAAGGGATCGAATGAAGGGTAGAGCCACGGGTCGTAACACATCTGAAATGTAACGTCCACTGTTCAAAGTGCCGTCAATGCGAACAAGAGGTGACCGAGACGTGTAACCAATGGCACCCCATACCATCACGCCGAATGATATGCCAGTATGGCGATGACAAATACACGCTTCCAATGTGCGTTAACCGCGATGTCGCCAAACACGGATGCGACCATCATGATGATCCTGGATTCATCCGAAAAAATGACGTTTTCCCATTCGTGCACCCAGGTTCGTCGTTGAATACACCATCGCAGGCGCTCCTGTCTGTGATGCAGCGTCAAGGGTAACCGCAGCCATGGTCTCCGAGCTGATAGTCCATGCTGCTGCAAACGTCGTCGAACTGCTCGTGCAGATGGTTGTTTTGCAAACGTCCCCATCTGTTGACTGAGGGATCGAAACGTGGCTGCACGATCCGTTACAGCCATGCGGATAAGATGCCTGTCATCTCGACTGCTAGTGATACGAGGCCGTTGGGATCCAGCACGGCGTTCCGTATTACCCTCTTGACCCCAGCGATTCCATATTCTGCTAACCGTCATTGGATCTCGACCAACGCGAGCAGCAATGTCGCGATACGATAAACCGCAATCGCGATAGGCTACAATCCGACCTTAATGAAGTTCGGAAACGTGATGGTAAGCATTTCTCCTCCTTACACGAGGCATCACAACAACGTTTTTCCAGGCAACTCCGGTCAACTGCTGTTTGTGTAAGAGAAATCGGTTGGAAATGTTCCTCTTGTCAGCACGTTGTAGGTGTCGCCACTGGCGCCAACCTTGTGTGAATGCTCTGAAAAGCTAATCATTTGCATCTTCTTCCTGTCTGTTAAATTTCGCGTCTGTAGGACGTTATCTTCGTGGTGTAGCAGTTTTAATGGCCAGTAGTATACTTTATACAAGACCTGCAAGACAGAAAGAGAGAGCGAAAAAAAGAAAAATACAAGAATTCGCAAATAATTACAAACCAAAAAGACAAAAGAAGACAACGAAACTAGAGAACAGAACTGATAAATCATTTGGACTGCATCACACACTACTTTCAAAAAGGTAATACAAGGATTGGAAAAAAAATATATCAAAACACCTCGAAAAATTCGTGTTTGAACATAAATATAGATGCTAGCCAAGTTTTAAGTGCCAGTCGTGGGTAGAACAACGAAGTTGTGACTACATTATGTCAGAGCTAAGTCGGGTCGAACGTGGGCAAAGTTGTTTGTGCTCATATGGTGGATGCTTCTAACCAAAGTTGTTCAAGTGTTTGGTGTTTCGGGAGGCACCGTATCGAATATTTTATATTTTAACGAATAATAAAATTTTACCTTACACAGGGAAAGCGGAAAAACACCATCCACTAAGTCACAGAGCTGATGAATGTGTGTGCTGAGTGATCGTGACAGATGCGAACTCTGTCAGCACCAAAACAACACGAAGGGAGCTGCATAAGCAGGGAACCGCAGGACGAGGTGGAATTCCAAAGCCAATCATTAATGATGAAAACGTATTAACGGGAAAACGTGGTGCTGATGCCATAAAACCTGGACTATGGAACAATGGATGTCTTGTTTAACACTGTTTCGAACTTGTGGCCGAGTTGACATCCCAAGAGTGGAACTTGGCTGTTGTTCGGTGTGATTTGGGCAGCCATATAGTGGTGTTTCATAAGCCTCAAAGTTACTTTGCAAGGTCGCATCACTGCCAAGGGTTATGCGACCATTCTGGCTGACCACGTCCGTCTCATGATACAATGTTTCTTCCCCAGTGGTGACGCTGTGTCCAAGACGACAGAGCTCTTATTCACAAAGCTCGCATTGTCCTAGACTAGTTTCGTGAGAACGTGGATGAATTATCGTAACTCTCCTGTCCACCAAAGGCACCAGACCTCAATATTATTCAGCTTTGTGATGTATTTCGGAGAGAAAACTGCGTGATCGTTATCTACCTGGATCATCGTTATTTGGACTTGCTAGTATTTTGCAGGAAGAGTGGTATAAGAATTCCTCGAAAACCATCTAGGACCTGTATATATCTATTACGAGACGACTGGAAACTGTTTTGAACGCCAATGAGATTCCTACACCGTCATAGGCGTGGTAATATGTCGGGGTTTTGATGGCGAACGTAAAAGATGTAGGAATTCCCTTCTGAAACGAAAATTATATACCTGAGACAACTGGTACGACAATACTGTACAATTTATTAATTTTCTCAGGTTTCCAGGCGCATTAATACATGAATGTGCCTCAGCCATTGCGAAGTAATAATTGAAGACTGGGAGGGGGGGCAATGACTTACCAAAGCGATCACTGGGGGAGGGGGTACTAGGCTGGAAACTCGTGGAGTTGGAAACATTTGGCGTGGGTGGTAAACTTAGAAAATTTTACGGACATGGAAATTGTGGAACCGTTGTACACCACACACAGAATTTCAGTTGTTAGGAATAGTATCATCCAGATTACACAGGTTGTTGGCCCGGATGTTTCTCTAATCCTTGTGGTCGACTGGAGTGGCAGGATAGCTAACAACGTTCAGTTCTTCAGCGCTCAAGTTACTTTAAGTTCTATAAAAAAAACCATATCTATGGCGAAGTCTTCCGTAATGAAGAGTGGAGATCAGTCTCTCGCTAATATCAAATATATGTATATTTATTAAACAATTTGTAATCAGTATTCAAAGTAGTTTCTTTTACGTGAAATACATGTCCCTGGACGATGAGTCATATGAGTGCGAACACACTGCAGTTTTTCAGTACCAAGTACTCGCAACTCTAACACATTTTCTGTCTGGTTCCTGTCGCAGGTTTCACAACATAGTTGATGTTAAACGTGTACGTCTTACTCTGTAAAACGAGATTTCTCACCGTAAAGTTACCACATCACGTACCGCAAACAGTGACATATACTAGATTTTGGCAACGAACACTTTTCTTTTGAAATCCGATGCCGCTCCACATTGTAAATATATTGTGCACGAATTTTCATTCACACTGTGGCGATTCATCCTGTTGATGCTTCGATAAAGCAGCATTTCAGGGATACCCACTGATCCCATTGTCCATAAATGGCTATTTGTGATGAGAACTTATTTTAATCAAGAGCGAAATGAAATTATACAACTTATTTATTTTGTAGTAGTACAAAATGGGTACTCTTAACAGAAAAGCTGTCAATATAGACGCTTCGTCATTGTCAAGTATCAGTAATAAAGTCGTAGTATAGTTCTGGTTAAGATAACACACCCCAGCCGAAGAACTGTTGTGTTCAACTTACTTACTTATCACTGATTTTGGGCTGAGGGAACTCATTTCCAGAAACTACAGGCACTCAGATTTGAACTAATTTCAGTAATGTTTTAGCCAAGTAATACAGTACTGCTAACATTGGCCAGGAACGCCATGTAGCGCTACAAGTGCAAATAATATTGATAGATGATCTTGCGTATATTGCAAAACAAATCGTTAGTTTCGTCGGCAGTAAGTAATGACGTTTGTGCAGAATGTATCAATATCACTCACGCAACATCACGGTGGTATAAAAAAAAAAAGATCATAATTTTTTTAGAAAGTGGTAACAAGTTGTTAATTTTTTTGTAACCAGCTTGACACTTATTTCGAAATCACGTTCTACAAGCAGAAGTCTTGTAGCAAAGACGTTTTGTTGCATTGATCACTTTAAATTAATCACTTGATTCGACGATACTAGTCTTACCGTTCCTATTAGTGTTGTGTCGTGAAACCGCCGAATGGTGTTAACATGTCAATGGGACGTTAGATGGATACGCCGTATTCGGCGAATATTTACTATTTGCACTATATACGAGAGAGAATTGTCAGAGCATGTGCTTCGATACGTGCCGAAGTGATATGGAATATCACTCAATCCATGATAAGAAGATTGCAGCACTGCATTGATATCAATGGTCATTACTTCGAACACTTTCTGTAAATGGACGTTCATGCCACCTTTTTGACCTTCGTTGACCTTCAAAGACCTTACTGTTACACATCATTGGATTTGTCTCGACAGCCGCTATCAGAAAATAAGTACCAAACTATAGCGTCCTACTTAAAAAAACAATGTTTACCTTCGTATCTCTGACACGACCCCACCTAGCAACAAAAAACCAACGTCATATTATGGCACCGTTGTCCCATGCAAATTTTGTCCCACAAACGTTTCAGCTCTTATCATACTTTTGGAGTTATTATTGGTGGCAATAGTTAGTGACTAACCCTGTATGCTAGAGCTCCAACAAAATATCACAGCAAGAACTAGTGCAGAGTGATATCTGTGGCAGCTACAAATGACGATATCATTTGTACTGATGAACTACAACATTATACTTCATAAGCTACAGGTATGTATATTTTTCGCGAGATCTCTGTTTTTGAGTGTATGTAACATTAATTTTATTATCTCTTGTCCTTTTTGGAAGACAAATTGCAGTCACGAACAGTTGCGCTTTAAAATCTATTTATGCACCTAATGATTGACTGTAGCTCTCTGAAGTTTGTTTATAAGCCGTAATTCTCAAATGGTTCAAATGGCTCTGAGCACTATGGGACTTAACTTCTGAGGTCATCAGTCCCCTAGAACTTAGAACTACTTAAACCTAACTAACCTAAGGACATTACACACATCCATGCCCGAGGCAGGATTCGAACCTGCGACCGTAGCGGTCGCGCGGTTCCAGACTGTAGGGCCTAGAACCGCTCAGCCACACCGGCCGGCCAGTAATTCTCTTTCAGATTTTCGGAACAATCATTGTTTTATAAAATTCATCCGATGAGTTTTTATTTTTGGTTCCCGAGGACTTATTTTTCATTTCTGGAACAGTTTTATGTACATTGTTTTGTAGGTGCTTGTTTCCGCTCATGGATCCGCCCTCATACTAGCGCGGTCAACAGGCCTTGTCTGCTGGGTTCCCTCGGAGCCGGACAGCACATCAGTAGCGTTTCCATTATAACAAGCAATTCCCCCAGTCACTGTTACATCTTAGAATCCACACTTCCATGATCACTTGTACCAACGCAATGTAGATTCTTGAGAAACTATTTCATTCGGTTGTCGCCGACCTCATTTGTCTTCTCTCCATATGCAGAGTATGTTGTCCAGCCGCGATTGCAGCATGTTGACGTGTGGTTGAGTGCCTCGTGAAGTCTTCCTTGGTCTTCCTGAATATTGTGGCTTCAAAAACCTTATTCTTAGTCTCCCCCTGACGTTAGGGAGTAATTCGTATATTATTCTTCCTGTGTCTGTACTGTCACATTCATTAGGCCACAGTTGTAAGGCGCAACCTGTTATTAACTTTTTCGAATTGGCCTCAGTTCCAAGCAGCCTTCGTAAATTGTTAATTAAATACGATAAAATCAGTAAGTGAAATTATTCTTCAACTCTGACCCTTTCTTTGTTGCAATGGACTTTCGTAATTGGCCGATTGTTTCTAACAAGACTGTAGTGTCTGACTTCTCAGTGAAAATAAATAGAAAAATTATCCTCTAAACGAAAACTTTAAGATGTGCGTTAACCTTTCCTCATCAAAGAAAACTGTAAAAATGTGCAAATATTTAATTTCGGAAAGTTATTAAAAGGGTTGTGTTAGCTATATTATCAAGTGCAACTGAAAATCGTATTTCTACATTTGGGATAGTCACCCCACTGAAATACATCTACTCAGATTTCGTCGCCTACGAAACTAAACTTGGCGTGTCCTTGTAAATACGGAAGAGGTGGAGTTAACTGAATTCGCACAAACAGGTCAAAATCTGTAGCGCAGTTGCAGTGGCGACACAAGTGTAAGCACATTTTAAACTGTATAAAGACACAGAAGCAATTCATGTTTTGTTTCAGCAACAGAAAACAGCATAGTGTAGTTTATTATGGCCGATGTCTCGCTCGTGGTAGTCTTCATGATGCAGCATGTTAGCTTGTGACTGGCGTGTCTCGATTTACACAAGATGCCGGCCGAAGTGGCCGTGCGGTTAAAGGCGCTGCAGCCTGGAACCGCAAGACTGCTACGGTCGCAGGTTCGAATCCTGCCTCGGGCATGGATGTTTGTGATGTCCTTAGGTTAGTTAGGTTTAACTAGTTCTAAGTTCTAGGGGACTAATGACCTCAGCAGTTGAGTCCCATAGTGCTCAGAGCCATTTTTTTACACAAGATGTCCCATTTTAATCTATACCGGCCGATATCTCAGGAGCCGCACAATTCTACAAAAAAGTCTCTAGTAAAAGTTGAAAGGTTTGAGGGGGTCATGGGATGGTTAGTTCGAAATGACCTTGAACCCTGTTTTCAAGGTCAAGCCAAGGTCAAGTTCATTTTTGCACATGGTAACCCCTACTTTTTATTCCATATTCTACTGAAGAAAAAACGCATTGTTTGTAGGGAACAATTTTTTGGAAAAACCAATGGTTTGTCTCCAGCGGGCGAGAATGAAGCGAGATCGGGAAAATTTTTTAATGAAAATCTTGTATTGTTTCCGAACTCTGTCCATTGGTGAAATTTTCGTGTACTTGTAATGGCCTTGAAATTCTTCAGTAGGGATTAACCTAAAAGCAAATACCGTCGGCTTTAGCGGATCCCAACGTGCCCACTTGGAGGGTGCCGAATCACAGACCAGCATTGCGCTTGTGCCGGCACAATCAGAGAAGAGAAGGGCGGAGTTTTGAGGCAAAGTAATAAGCGTCATTGTCGGCAAATTTTAAATCATGACTGGGGGTTCAGAGAAATTTTACCTTTGAAGACTCTGAAAATTTCTCGGCTGTGCTCTCTTAGAATGATTCTTGACTGGCGTCACTCTCATAAATTTTTTTCTTATGGATTTAGAAAAAGTTTGTGTTAAGCGATTTAGAAAAATTCCACCTCGTCGAACTCTGATATTTTTCGCCTCGTGGTACTCGGAAGAGCCTCGTCTCGCGAGACTCTAATGAGTTCCTGCGAAGTGAAATTTTTCCAAGTCCGTACAAGCAAAATTATTCTCAACAAGAATGTTTTTAGCCCATAAGAGAAAAATTTATCTGTCACCTTGTCGTGCAATCGACTTTCTCGGGCCCTTCTTTCGCTTCTGCCTTCTCTCCATTTTGAAAAGGACGGATCACCATAGGGTATTTCATTATTTTAGTATTTACGTCAATATTGAGAAAGGTAAAGGTGCTCTCTTGAAAGACACACATTCGTTAGGCACCTAAGTAATTTTCTGAAAGAGTGCACTTGAGTACTGTATGTTTTGGCTTAACGTTTTGGCTTAAACAACAGTGAGCATGTGTAAACAAACAGGTGTCGTACACCGTTATAAGTCAGTTTTTCTGCAACACGCTTGCCTGATGTTTCGTTGTAGGAAAAACCTAAGAAAACCAATAATAGTAAAAGTGATATGTGCAATTTATTTTTCGACCCTAATCTGTCCGAAATAGCTGATTACACGCCGTTAGAAATAGTGAGAATCATAAAAATTGTTGGCGAGGGTCGCGATAATTACGCAGCTAAGCAAAGATTGTATGCCGAAAGGTATCACGATGCCTGTCATCCCGCAAAGGTTACAATTAGATCTCTAGTAAGGCGAGCTGAAAGAGGAACCTTGAAAAGGCAGAGACGAAGGAAGGGCCAAAGAGAGGCGATTGCGCAGGGAGTTCGTGCTATCGTCGCTAAAGATCCACACTTTTCGACTCGTCAGATTCATCGAATGCATGGCGTGCCTCGATCAACGGCATCTCGTGTTTTAATGTACTTTAAATTCCACCCATATCGCTTGCATATCACCCAAACAATCGAGCCTGGGGATCCTGACAAACGCCTGGCATTTTGTCGATGGACCGATACGCAAATACGAGTACCCCGTGACCCCTTTTTCTTCGCACGCACTCTCTTTACTGACGAGGCAAACTTCGACAACATAGGAGGAGTCAATCTTCATAGCGCACACTACTTGATGGAAGCAAATCCTCGCTGGCAACGAGTTCACCGAACACAGAGACGGTGGTCAATCAATGTCTGGGCGGGCATAGTTGGAGATTACGTGATAGGTCCTGTTTTTTATAACGAAACGTTGAACGTCTTGCGCTGTCTTGACATTCTCCAGAATCTGCTGCTTCCTTTACTAGAGAATATCCCCCTAGACATACGAGCTCGTATGTGGTTTCATGACGGCGCCCGTAGGAATCAGGCCTTACCTGTCAGAATGTACCGTAATGCATCTTACCCGAATCGATGGATTGGTATTGGTAGTGCAATTCGTGAATCCCCGCCAATATCGCCAGACTTACCACCATTGGACTTCTTCTTATGGAGAGCTGTGAAGCAGAAGGTGTGCTCCACTCCCCCAATGACGCCAGAAGATATGAGAGAAAGGATGGTGCCAACTTTCCAGGCAATCACCCATCATGTCGAGACCAGTTTCCGACAGAGAGTGCAAATGTGCATTAGGCAAAATGGGCAAGTGATCGAGCATCTGAGATCCTAAATTTCCAGTTAGAACCATGATAATCAGCCCTTTTCAGGGCTAGCGATGTGCGAAGTCCGCTGGGCAACCTCCACGTGGTGCACGTTGGGTTCCACTAATGCCGACGGTATTTGCTTTTAGGTTAATCCCTACTGAAGAATTTCAAGGCCATTTCAAGTTCACGAAAATATCGTCAGTGGACAGAGTTCAGAAAGCATACAATATTTTCACTGAAAGTTTTCCCGCTCTCGCTTCGTTCTCGAGATTCTAGAAATCTGGGAAAGTTACAATGAAGTGTCCCTGGCGACAAACCAGTGGTTTCTCGAAAAAAAAAAAAAGAAATGTTCCCTACAGCCAATGTGTTTTTTTTCAAGTAGAATACGAATGTGGAATAAAAAATAGGGGTTACCATTTGCAAAACTGATCTTGACCTTGGTCGGAGCTTCAAAACAGAGTTCAAGGTCATTTCGATGTAACCACTCCATGACTCCCTCAAACCTACAACTTTGTCCGCCCCGGGTAGCTGAGTGGTCAGCGCGACAGACTGTCAATCCAAAGGGCCCGGGTTCGATTCCCGGCTGGGTCGGAGATTTTCTCCGATCAGGGACGGGTGTTGTGTTGTCCTAATCATCATCATTTCATCCCCATCGACGCGCAAGTCGCCGAAGTGGCGTCAAATCGAAAGACTTGCAAGTGATCGAGCATCTGAGATCCTAAATTTCCAGTTAGAATCATGATAATCAGCCCTTTTCAGGGCTAGCGATGTGCGAAGTCCGCTGGGCAACCTCCACGTGGTGCACGTTGGGTTCCACTAATGCCGACGGTATTTGCTTTTAGGTTAATCCCTACTGAAGAATTTCAAGGCCATTTCAAGTTCACGAAAATATCGTCAGTGGACAGAGTTCAGAAAGCATACAATATTTTCACTGAAAGTTTTCCCGCTCTCGCTTCGTTCTCGAGATTCTAGAAATCTGGGAAAGTTACAATGAAGTGTCCCTGGCGACAAACCAGTGGTTTCTCGAAAAAAAAAAGGTTACCATTTGCAAAACTGATCTTGACCTTGGTCGGAGCTTCAAAACAGAGTTCAAGGTCATTTCGATGTAACCACTCCATGACTCCCTCAAACCTACAACTTTGTCCGCCCCGGGTACCAGTCTGCTTTAGGCAGTGGCGCGGCACGGACCTGCTGTCCCGGCCGCGGGCGCGCGTGAACGAGGAATTGTTTACACCGCCGGTACTCGCGCGTGTTGTTGTCTGACTCGATCGCCATGGCACACAATTTTCGAAAGACTACGCTCCAATTTACGTTCGACAACGAATATGCCAGACCCAAAGCTTTCGAAATAGAGCGTTTTTTGAGGGACGAAGTTCGTTTACCTGCTGCAGACATAATTGGAATACACCTGTCCATTGTAAGCAGTACAATGTACGTAAAGATGACCGATGAAGCTGCGTGTGAAAGAACTCTCTCCGCTGCTCAAAGAGGATTTAAATTTCGACACTCTGATGGCCATATCAGCGATGTAACAGTAGCTCCTTCAGGATTGGGTGTGAGGGTCGTTCGGATCTTTGAATTGCCGTTTGAGGTGCCAGAATCGATGGTTACTGAATCGCTGCGACCATATGGAACGGTACTTAGTCATACGCCTGAACGCTGGGCTAGTTTTAATACCTATCCTGTGCTAAACGGCGTGCGACAGGTTCGGATCGTCCTTACTAAACATATCCCGTCTTATTTATACATTGGCGGATGTCGAGCTATTGTGATCTACGATGGCCAGCCACGCACCTGTTCTGGCTGTGGTGGAGAAGGACATATCCGCTCGGAGTGCATACAACGCCGCGTCGTGCAACTGCCACATGGAGACGCGTCACAGCGAGAAGTTCCCACGCAACTGCCGATGACGTACGTGTCGGTGGCCCGCCGGGAAGTGTTGCCAAGTTCGGAGCGTGACAAGGACGTGTTTATGCAAGAGCAGACCGAGTTACGGGAGCATGGAGGTGACTCGGAGAATGTCCCTACACCCATGTCACGACAGATGAGGGAGGAACCTTCCGAAAACTCACATGTAGCACGCGACGTGGAAGTGGAGGTCCAGACGGTGGCGCCGGCAACGGACCAACGAACGACCGACGAAAACAGTGAGGCAGCAGAGGGCAGGGCACGCAAACAGCGATCGCCGAAGCGTCGCAAAAAGCGTCGCCATAGTTCGGGTGACACGTCCCCCCCTAGCCTAGGGGACACGGAAGGTATCCTAGCCGAAGACCTGTCTGACACAGAACACGTGCTTTTAGAGGACGCTGACAGGATTCCGTCCGATGGTGACCGGATGCCCTGCCCTTCAGATGGTCCATCTTCATTGACACCGACTGACCCAGCGCTGCCGACGAAGGAGTCAGGGACACCAATGTCCCGGCAGCCACATCGAAATACATCAGAGGACGTTTCTCGGATGGATGACCACTGCGACTGGGCGGAACCAGTCGAAGACCTACAGGAATTGCCACCCCCAAATGATGACCACTCACCTACAGGATGCACACCACGGAACGACAACGACGGAGGGCAGCCCGTTGGCGGGCACCCCTCTGAGCACGAATAGTGGACTAAAGCCCTTGGAGTTCTCAATGACATGACACGAGCATGACAACGACAACGAACCAAGCATATAAGGTGGGCACAGTGAACATTAACACCGCACGTTCGCTTGCAAAGATGCAACTTCTCCGGGACATGATTTACGCCACAGACGTTGATATTCTGCTGATGCAGGAAACCTTCAATGCTGCTTTTCCCGACGTGCATGGATACAACACTTATCTAGCGCCGACTCCAGATGGAGGACGTGGCACAGCGATACTAGTCCGGGAAGGGATTCCGATGTGTGACCTCGATTACCTTCCTTCGGCTCGGGATTTGGCTATGACCGTGAACGGCATTCGTATCGTCAACATCTATGCACCCTCCGGATCTGACAATCGACAGGCGCGTGCACGATTCTACTCGGAGGAGATTGCCCCCCTATTCCATGGGAGGTATGACCACATCTTGGTAGGGGGGGATTTTAACTGTGTACTCACACCGAAGGATCAAACTCCTAATTTCAGCTCCTGCCACGCATTGAACACGATCTGCCGGGACATGGCCCTTATGGACACGTGGGAAAAGATCCATGGGCAGCGAGAGGGCTACACGTATTTTACTAGCCACTCGGCGAGCAGGCTGGATCGGATTTATGTTTCTGACGGATTAAGAGATCACGTGTTGGCTGCTGAACGTTGGCCCACAGCTTTTACGGATCACCTTGCGTATTTATGCACGTTAACCCTCCCACGGCAGCGGGTCTGGCGGAGTCGTAGTTCCTGGAAACTTAATTCCTCCTTATTGGTGGATCTCGAATGTCGCCAGCGGATCGAAGAAACATGGCAGACTTGCACTCGCCGTCTGCCGCTGCACCGTACGGTTCTTTCGTGGTGGCTGCAGTGTGCAAAACCGGCGATACGAAGAGCTCTCATAACGTATGGCAAGGAAAAAGCGAAATGGCTCCGAGATACACTTGACTATTACTACATGGTGCTCCGCGACCTGTCCTCCAGGGCCCCATCGCCCGAACGTCAAGCGGAAGTCCATCGCATTCAGGCCTGCATTTTATCGATCACGCGACGTCGACTGGAGGGACTTTCGATCCGTGCTCGGTGCTTGGACAACGTCGATGGAGAACGTATTGGCATGCATCATGTGTCCAAGGGACATGCGCGTAATCGCCGATCCCTAATCACAGTCCTCCATGATGACGATGGTCGGCCCTTGACGTCACAACAGGCCATTGCTGCTGAGTTTCTGGAGCATTACCGCCTCCTTTTCACTGGGACACCGACGGACAATCGGACAGAACAAGAAATTTTGCGACAGATGCAAACGGAGGTGGATGGTCCGGATGCAGAGGCGCTATTGGAACCCCTAACGGAAGATGACATCCGGGGCGCACTCGCGAAGGGTGCGGTGCATAAATCCCCTGGGCCAGATGGGTTGACACTCGAATTCTACCGCGCATTTGCGGATTTAATGGTGTCCCAGTTGGTATTGATGTATAACGAGTTATTGAGCCCTGACACGGACGTTCCGTCGCAGTTCATGGCGGGACTGCTTATACCAATACCGAAATCGACAGCGAGTGGCAGCGCCCATCAATTTAGACCGCTCACGATGCTCAATACTGACTATAAGATCTTTGCGCGAATGTTGGCGGCAAGGCTCAAGATTGTAATATCCAAGACAATACCACCAGACCAGGCTTGTCTAGGGGTTCGGAGCAACATACACTCTATCCTCGGCGAATACCGTGACGTCATTTCCCTGACGGAAGCTTGTCGCATGCGAGCGGCGTTCGTATCGGTGGATTTTGATCGTGCCTTTGACAGGATCAACCATGATTTCCTTGACTCGACCATGCGACGCATGGCGATACCACAGGATTTTATTACCGTCCTCATGCGCCTCCTTCGCGGCGCTTCTTCGACGGTGAGAGTCAATGGCAGGGAGGTAGGAACGATTCCTGTTCGCAGTTCAGTTAGGCAAGGATGTCCCTTGTCGATGATACTGTTTACAATAGCGCTCGAACCATTGATGCAGACTCTTAGACGGACTCTAACAGGCGTCCGACTCCGTGCGAGCTCCTTCACGTGTCGTGCATATGCCGACGACTTGATGATACTCGTCCGGTCGGAGAACGAAGTCAGTCAGGTGGTTACCCTTCTTGCTACGTACGGGGTAGCTGCGGGAAGCAGGGTCAACACGAATAAAACCAAGATCATGCACATCGGTCGAGGGCTGGACGCTCTGCGAAGTCCGTTTACGACGGTGGACATCTTGCGATGCTTAGGTGTCTGGTTCACCCGATCGTTACGGCAATCAGCGGCGGCGAGCTATCGACGTCTCCTCCAGAACGTCCGACTGCACATACGCAACAATTCACTCCGAACGCACGACCTGCTTCAAAGGGTGGACTACACTAATGTTCACCTGGCCTCGCGATTGCCGCACTTGGCACAGGTACTGCCAATGCCACATGGTATCGCTGACAGATTAATGGCGGCCTTTGGATACTATGTCAGCCAAGGAATGTTGTTTAAGATCAAATACGAGACTTTAACTCTCCCACACCATTCTGGAGGACTTAACCTCACGGATGTGCGGAACAAGGCTCTAGCTCTATACCTGCGAGCGACGCTACGAACTTGGAACCAGCGGCAACACGCCATCACGTCGGCCATCCTGGATGTGAACCACCGGTAGCAGTAGGCACCATCTCGCCCTCGTTTTCTCACGTCGCGCGATTTTTTGTTGATTTTAGTTATGTTCAGTTACAGATACCTTCTACCAGAATCCCCACTACCCGTGAGATATATCGATACTTGCGGCGTCATCATGGCAGCAATGTTGTCGAACTTAAATACCCAACACGAAACTGGCGACAGATTTGGCGAGCTGTCCACACACCACTCCTCACCACAGCAGCGCGATCGTCATGGTATACATTAATCAACCGAAAGACGGTCAACCGCCAACGATTGTACGACATTCGCATGGTAGATTCCCCGCTCTGCCTTAGATGTGGCATGCAGGACACCGACGAACACTCTCTGCAGTGCGGTGAGGCAAAGGATGTTTGGCGGCTGACGCAACGCATCATGGCCCTCCTCCGACACACCGACGAATCAACGATCACGACGGACGCTTTATTTTTCCCTGACCATGTCTTTTTCCCCTCACAAAAAACATCGGCAATCCGATGGATTGGAGGACACGCATCGCACTACGTGCTCTCGCGGACCTTCATATCGGTCATGGACTATTGGCATTATCTACTAGAACAACACGAAATCATCAGACGCCACTCTAAATATAAAACGCATTTTGCGAACTTTCTAGGCAGCATGTTTCATAACCCCCCGAAGCGGTGGGGAGTCCCAGGTTTACGTTGTTACGAGGGATAGGATTTACTCCCAGTGAAGTGACGAGGATGTCACTTCGGCCCTATATTTATTTCCCTTCTTTTTTATATATGATTTTTCTTTTGGGACATTAAAATTAAATGAATAAATAAAATATTATTGTTACTATAAAAAAAAATACAATATCAATGTTTCCTTCCTGCTGCCTCTCCCTTATCCTGTCAGGAGACGGGGACACCGTGGCCAGGCCCGACCCCTGCCCACTCTGCCCCCTGACCTACTAAAAAAAAAAAAAAAAAAAAAAAAGGGGTAGCTGAGTGGTCAGCGCGACAGACTGTCAATCCAAAGGGCCCGGGTTCGATTCCCGGCTGGGTCGGAGATTTTCTCCGATCAGGGACGGGGTGTTGTGTTGACCTAATCATCATCATTTCATCCCCATCGACGCGCAAGTCGCCGAAGTGGCGTCAAATCGAAAGACTTGCTTGCACCAGGTGAACGGTCTACCCGACGGGAGGCCCTCGTCACACGACATTTCATTACCTACAACTTTTACTAGATACTTTTTTTTGCAGAATTGTGCCGCTCCAGAGATACCAGCCGGTATAGATTAAAATGGGACACCCTGTATACCCCAAAAATCTTACGTTTTTTGTGTAAACTGCGGCGTCCCATCCGTAACTACTTTTTCTCGAGCCGCAACGTGTCACTCTATACTGAGTAAAGAACGCACGAAAATCATCTTGACACGGGAGTGAATCAAGTCCACAAACTATAAACACTCCTGAGAGTTACACGTTGTTGCTCGAGAAAAAGTAAGGATGGGACGCCGCAGTTTATACAAGAGATGTAAGATTTTAGGGACATAGAAGTCAGCAAGTTGCTGTTGCTGTACATGATATAATTTTGGGCTAACACCCTACTTAGGAAAAACAAGTTCACTGCAAAAACGCGAGTAATTGGGAATTACACTCAGAATTCCCGAACGAACATTTGTTTAAGCTTTTCATAATTTTTTCCATATCGCGTGCTGCATCCAAAATTTATCAAAAGACAGCTCTATTTTCCATCTTGGCTGTATTATGATCACAGTCGTTTGCTAAACAATCTCCTGACTAGGGTGATGTGCCACTTTCAAGTGTAACGAAACTGCGCCCGAACAGGCCATGAAGTCCTAACGGTACCGACCAGCCGTCGTGTAATCCAAATGGTTCAAATGGCTCTGAGCACTATGGGACTCAACTGCTGTGGTCATAAGTCCCCCAGAACTTAGAACTACTTAAACCTAACTAACCTAAGGACAGCACACAACACCCAGCCATCACGAGGGAGAGAAAATCCCTGACCCCGCCGGGAATCGAACCCGGGAACCCGGGCGTGGGAAGCGAGAACGCTACCGCACGACCACGAGATGCGGGCCGTCGTGTAATCCTCAGCCCACGGGTGTTACTGGATGCGGATATGGAGGGGCATGTGGTCAGCACACCGCTTTCCCGGCCTATGTCAGTTTACGAGACCGGATATTCGTAACATGTACATCGGTAATTTATATACACAGGGTGAGGAAACTATGACGGGACACCCGAAATAGATCCAGAATGAATAAACATTTCCAGGTGCGGCTTTGGACAAGACGTAGCGGACAATAAGGCAAATTTCCTGATGTTTGCAAAAAAGTTTTATCGTTTATAATCGTCGACTTACGATACTGATTTTGTTTTTTTCCTGATAGAACATACATACTTTTTTCTGTGACATCTGAAAGAAGCTTTTAAGAGAACTTCACCGACATAATACCTGTGGAACTTGATCAATAGTATCAAGATAACAGCGGAGCAAACCAATGCCCCGCACTCAACAGAGGTTCCACAAACGCCTGCTCTGTTACACAAAATGTAAGCAAACACGTAACTCAGGTAAGGTTCTGGTGTTTACCTGTGATATTGAAGCCCATCAGTCTGTGTTTTCCCGCTGCAGCAATCAGATAACTCGCTCGTAAAGCTACTGAGTCATTTACAATGTGAATATTGTTTATGGTAATTGTCGCCAGACTATTAGAACAGCAGTGTGGTTTTGTGACACAGAGTATCCACGTCGTGCCAAGCACTCACGATCTGTCTTTGCAAAAGTTATAAAAAATGGCTAAGCAGGCACGGCTAGAGGACAAATGTAAGGATGTAGAGGCTTATCTCACTAGGGGTAAGACATATACTGCCTACAGGAAAATTAAAGAGAACTTTGGAGAAAAGAGAACGACTTGTATGAATATCAAGAGCTCAGATGGGAACCACGTTCTAAGCAAAGAAGGGAAAGCAGAAAGGGGGAAGGAGTATATAGAGGGTCTATACAAGGGCGATGTACTTGAGAACAATATTATGGAAATGGAAGAGGATGTAGATGAAGATGAAATGGGAGATACGATACTGGGTGAAGAGTTTGACAGAGCACTGAAAGACCTGAGTCGAAGCAAGGCCCCGGGAGTAGACAACATTCCATCAGAACTACTGACAACCTCGGGAGGGCAAGTCCTGACAAAACTCTACCATCTGGTGAGCAAAATGTATGAGACAGGCGAAATACCCTCAGACATCAAGAAGAATATAATAATTCCAATCCCAAAGAAAGCAGGCGTTGACAGATGTGAAAATTACCGAACTATCAGTTTAATAAGTCACGGCTGCAAAATACTAATGCGAATTCTTTACAGACGAATGGAAAAACTGGTAGAATCCGACCTTGGGGAAGATCAGTTTGGATTCTGTAGAAATATGGGAACACGTGAGGCAATGCTGACCCTACGACTTATTTTAGAAGCTAGATTAAGAAAAGGCAAACCTACGTTTCTAGCTTTTGTAGACTTAGAGAAAGCTTTTGACAATGTTGACTGGAATACTCTCTTTCAAATCCTGAAGGTGGCAGGGGTAAAATACAGGGAGCGAAAGGTTATTTACAATTTGTACAGAAACCAGATGGCAGTTATAAGAGTCGAGGGACATGAAAGGGAAGCAGTGGTTGGGAAGGGAGTGAGACAGGGTTGTAGCCTCTCCCCGATGTTATTCAATCTGTATATTGAGCAAGCAGTAAAGGAAACAAAAGAAAAATTCGGAGTAGGTATTAAAATCCATGGAGAAGAGATAAAAACTTTGAGGTTCGCCCATGACATTGTAATTCTGTCAGAGACAGCAAAGCGCTTGGAAGAGCAGTTGAACAAAATGGACAGTGTCTTGAAAGGGGGATATAAGATGAACATCAACAAAAGGAAAACGAGGATAATGGAATGTAGTCGAAGTAAGTCGGGTGATGCTGAGGGAATTAGATTAGAAAATGAGACACTTAAAGTAGTAAAGGAGTTTTGGTATTTGGGGAGCAAAATAATTGATGATGGTCAAGTAGAGAGGATATAAAATGTAGACTGGCAATGGCAAGGAAAGCGTTTCTGAAGAAGAGAAATTTGTTAACATCGAGTATAGATTTAAATGTCAGGAAGTTTCTGAAAGTATTTGTATGGAGTGTAGCCATGTATGGAAGTGAAACATGGACGATAACTAGTTTGGACAAGAAGAGAATAGAAGCTTTCGAAATGTGGTGCTACAGAAGAATGCTGAAGATTAGATGGGTAGATCACATAAGTAATGAGGAGGTACTGAATAGGATTGGGGAGAAGAGGAGTTTGTGGCACAACTTGACTAGAAGAAGAGATCGGTTGATAGGACATGTTCTGAGGCATCAAGGGATCACCAATTTAGTACTGGAGGGCAGCGTGGAGGGTAAAATTCGTAGAGGGAGACCAAGAGATGAATACACTAAGCAGATTCAGAGGGATGTAGGCTGCAGTACGTACTGGGAGATGAAGAGGCTTGCACAGGATAGAGTAGCGTGGAGAGCTGCATCAAACCAGTCTCAGGACTGAAGACCACAACAACAACATAAAAAAGTTCTAGATGTTGGAAGTGTGGACAATAAAATACGCCAAGGAAGAAGAAGAGCAGCTGATGAAAGTAATGAAACTAACGTTTAAGCAGCAGTAAGAAATAATCAACTGTCACTAAGAGGCTTCTCGGAAGTACGAGAGGGATCGATCAAACAAGTATTCTGCAAACACTACATTCTATCGCATTTAATCTTCTTCAC
Organism: Schistocerca nitens; assembly: GCF_023898315.1. NCBI lineage: Eukaryota > Metazoa > Arthropoda > Insecta > Orthoptera > Acrididae > Schistocerca > Schistocerca nitens. Next base: position 720,727,392 of record NC_064615.1, on the reverse strand, counting down.
ATTTCTCTGCACTGCAGCTTCATGGTAAATACTTCCAAAAATGGTTAGAGTTCTCCGAATGTTATCTACGAAAAATTCGAAGTCTCAGCGTCGGAAACGACATGTGTCCTGTGTACCAAGGTGCGAAGTACCCCTTCACGCTGAGCCGGATGGTGACAACCATTAGCCTGTAAGTACAAGTCGGTGTGAGTACGTTTCCTGCAGACTGCATGTCCCAATGATCCATCATCCTTTCTCCTAACCAACACGACAAGAAAGGGGAGGCAACCACCCTCTTCCACCTCCATCGTAAAATGAATGTTAGGGTGGATCGATTTCAGATGTTCTAGAAAGGTGTACCTTGGTACAAAGGGCACATGTCGTTTCCGAAGCTCAGACTTTGCCAGCTGAGCTGTCCCATCTGGAAGTTACGTTTCGTCAAAATGGTTATAGTGATAGATTGAACGTGCGTTGCGCTATCGATCAACTGTACATCGGGTGTTTGATGATAATTCTGAGTCGACACCTTAGTCTACTGACTTTTTGCCTTACGTAGGAAACACTTCCAACAAGATCGGTTGTATTTTACGGAAATACGATGTGAAATGTGTTTTTCGACCTCCATCTTAAATTAGAGTGCTTTTGAGCTCCGTTAAGGTAAGGCGGGTGTAGATCGCATTCCTTGTAGCTGCGGCATGGCATATACTGGTCAAATTATCAGGACCGTGGAGGACCGATGTACTGGGCATAAACGGCACACACGATTACAGCAGCCAAGTGGATCTGCTATTGCCGAACATTGTTTGGATACTGGTCACCCCATGTTATATAGTAACACCGAGATTTTGGCTTGCTCGTCCAGCACAATATTATTAAGGAGGCAGTTGAGATTAAATTAGCAAGCAACCTCGTTAACAGGGATGGAGGTTTTTGCTTAAACTCTTTTTGGAATCCGGCTCTCTCCCTTGTCAAAAAACAGAGGGACAGAGTCAATGCTACCTCACCTGCGAATTCGTAGTCTCACTATCGATAGCTCTGACTTTGGTCAACTTTGGTGGCACTAGTGTTCAGTGTTTGTGTGTTATCTTTCCTGCATCAGTCCGAGAACCGAGTATTTAAATTTGCATGCACGTCGCCTGTCCGTTGCAGTTGCCTTGAAAATGGGGGGTGTTCTCCCGCCGTAATATCGGCGGTCGCTGAAAGTGTTACCTGGCTGAATTCCCGGAAGTTATTTGAAAGTTGTATACGCCAGGAGAAACTCAGGTCTCACAATGCAAAATATTGTTTAAGGAAGAAGCATCGTTTACAAACAAAGAGCAAGTCAATCTACACAATATGCACTAATCGTCAGTTGAAACTCCACGTCGACTTAAAGATGTGGATAAAAACGGTGGTCTTGGTCTATCAACGCTTGGTAGTTGCTTCTCAACAGCCGCACCATTAGTCTCTGTTTTATTGATTGGGATCTAGATTCAAAGTATTTTGAGTTTCTGAGATATTCTGCTGCCACAGTTACTTGGAGAAATCCCACTGGAGATAAGGAAATCAGTATCGTACCAACATGATGTATGTCCCTTCCGTTCCGACAGGAATGGTAGACCCTCATAAGAGAACATTTGGAGAGAATTAGAACGGTCGTTGAAGAAACGTCAAACGGCCTACATGCTAGCCAAACTTAACACTTCTGTGTTTGTATCTATTTCGAAAATTAAAACCAGAGGACTATTAGGAACACAAACGACTCAAACGACTCACGAAGGCACGGGCCTGTGATGCCGTTAACTCCAGGTGAAATTGACCGTGCAGTTGAAACAGTTTATATCGTGTAGCAATGCGAAGGGTCAACATATTGAGAACTTTTTACAACAGACGTGATAATAAACACACGAACCATACATGAGTTACGTGTTTGCTTACATTTGATATACGAGGGTTGACTGAAAAGTAATTCCTGAACCTTCGTAACTCTTCAGTAGTTGGCAGCATTGATATGCGGCAGGTACTGGCTTGTTCCATAGCCTCTGTTCTACAGCTCCGGTTGGCGGGAAGCCTTAGCATTGAACGGTTGTACTGTTACAGTGTAAAGTATGGAACCCTGCGCAGACGGTCGGTCAATACGATTTAAGCAACGTGCAGTCATTGAATTCTTGACAGCAGACGGTGTCATCCAAAAGGAGATTCATCAGAGAATGAAAGCAGTTTATGGTGATTGTGTTGATATGAGTACTGTGCGTCGTTGGGCGAGTAAGTTTAAAGAAGTTGAGATAAGAATATCTGACCTGCGTGACAGACAAAGAGTTGGACGTGCTGTGACAGCAACCACCGAGTTTCACAAGCAAAATGTTGACAGATTGATTCAGGACGATCGTCGTTTCACTCAGAGAGAAATTGCAAGCACAATCGGAATCTCACAAGAACGTGTGCATCACATTATTGCTTTGCTTGGCTGTTGGAAGATCTGTGCACAATGAGTATCCCGGATGCTCACTCCTGAAATGAAAGCGCAGAGGCTGAATCTCACCACCGTACGGCATCCTCCATACAGTTCAGATTTAGCACCGTCTGACTTCCATCTGAGGGGACATCATTATGCTTCTGATGAAGACGTTGCGAGAACTGTGAGACTGTCGTTGCGGAAACGGAGTGTCGACTTCTTCCGTAACGGCTTCAGAAAACTTGTTCATCGTTGGCAGAAATGTATCCAATTGGCTGGTGATTGGTAAGTAAAGATCACATTCTAAGGATTATTTCTGCGTTTGATTGCTTAAAATATTCCCATCAAAACCCAATTACAGAAGGTGGAGGCATTACTTTTCATTCAAACCTTGTACAAGGGCAGGCGTATTAGGAATCTCTTCTCGTGATAGCGGGACAGTTGTTTGCGGTGCTGTTATCTTCATACTGTTCCATGAAGTCCGATACGTGTTATGTCGACCTCTTAGGAGATTCTTTCAAATGCCACAGAAAAAAGGATTTAGATCTATTACAAAAAAGAAAAAAAAATCCGTCAACAATGGACGATGACGTAATGGAGCACCAGCTATTGCAAAGAGTGATACTTGGCTTTTCCTTTCGTTAGTCATAAACAGCGATATATGAACAATTACACCAGAAGGGAAACGTAATGTACATCAACCTCTGTGGATCTAAATCTGGCAAGTGAGGAGTGAAACGCGCGTGTTTTAACGGAAACGGAAAGTAAAGTCATGTCTGTGCAAGTCAATATTCGTTTGTCATTTATCAACTCATTGTTTACTTCTGAGTCATACCAAAGACATTTTAAGGTTATAGTGAGCTGTTTACTCGAAAATAATTAAATCTTAGATTACTTTTTTGCAATTTATAGTGATGTGGCCACTCAAATTGTAGAAGAGGTTGTAAGGTTTCTAGCTTATTTTTGGTATTCAATGAAAGTGGTGATATTCGATGTGTCATACTCTAAACTTGTCCACTGGTTACTTTTCCAGCAGAAGTCTTCAGTAGTCGATATGTTACGCCACAGAGATTCTGAGTACAAGCAAGGTGATCTTCAGCTGTCAGTAGTAGTAAGTGAGGGAGTCTGGTGTTGATCACGCTGCTGAGCAGTATGGAAATAACTAACAGAACACAACGATGCAACAGCAGAGGGTGCACCTTTTTGGAAATATGATTTTGCGAAGTTTGCTTTGGAAACTGTGAAGATATTCAGGTAATGTTGTCGCTGCATTCCGTGCTCGCGCGTAATGTATCAAGAGTTTATGAAAGGCAAATTTTCGGTGATTTTCTCTTTATTGGTTCGGGTTGGTTATTCTTATTGTCAGGAGATGTTACAGAAGTTATCTGCTCACTTAGCTTGGACTCAGAGTCATAGTTTCACCCTCTTTTATCGCTACATTAATATATAATATGGCAATAATATTTATTATAACTAGAGACTTTTGAAAAGATGGTTGTAATTGGTAAGGAATCAGAGGCTCACGGTATAGTTTTGAATGCTAGTCTGTTGTCGTTTAGTACGTTGAGTTTCTACCAACGTCCTCTGGCAAAAGTTTTATTTTCTAATTGTGTGTAGCCGCGTTGCATTTAGCAGAACACAGTTGCTCAAAACGTTTGAGATTTCATCTAGTCAGTTTGCGTACATTAATTTACAGGGAATTCAATAGAAGTATTTTGAAGATTTGTTCTTTCAAAATTACATTCGTAATTTTTTGTAGAATATTGTGTCGGAACTGCAAGTTACGTGCTTTGACGTCACGTATTTCAGCACTGTTCATTGCACAGCACAATACATATTTGACAGGACAGCTTCTTTAGTATACAGTTATTCGCTTTGTAATTGTTTTTTGTTAAAAGTTAATTGAAAAACCGTTGCACAGTTTCAGCTGGATTAGGCGACTCTTTTTATCAGCTAGCTTTTAAGTAATCACACCGCTTGCATTGCTCAAGTTATTATTCAATACAGACATACACGGAAGTTTAGGAATAGGAACCCAGTTTAGTTACCAACATACAACATACAAGAACGATATAAAAACATAACAGTTACAAGATGCATATCCAGAAATTTATCTGTTTTGAGTTTCGCAAGGGTAGTAACGCAACAGTTCCTAGCTAAAACATTTGCGATGTTTATCCAACCATGGACCTTGCCGTTGGTAGGGAGGCTTGCGTGCCTCAGCGATACAGATAGCCGTACCGTAGGTGCAACCATAACGGAGAGGTATCTATTGAGAGGCCAGATAAAAGTGTGGTTCCTGAAGAGGAGCAGCAGCAGCCTTTTCAATAGTTGCACAGTCTGGACGATTGACTGATCTGGCCTTGTAACACTAACCAAAACAGCCTTGCTGTGCTGGTACTGCGAACGGCTGAAAGCAAGGGGAAACTACAGCCGTAATTTTTCCCGAGGACATGTAGCTTTACTGTACGGTTAAATGATGATGGCGTCCACTTGGGTAAAATAATCTGGAAGTAAAGTAGTCCCCCATTCGGATGTCCGGGCGGGGACTTATCAGGAGGACGTTGTTATCAGGAGAAATAAAAATTGCATTCTACGTATCAGAGCGTGGAATGTCAGATCCCTTAATCGGGCAGGTAGGTTAGAAAATATAAAAAGGGAAATGGATAGGTTAAAGTTAGATATAGTGGGAATGTGAAGTTCGGTGGCAGGATGAACAAGACTTCTGGTCAGGTGAATACAGGGTTATAAATACAAAATCAAATAGGGGTAATGCAGGAGTAGGCTTAATAATGAATAGGAAAATAAGAATGCGGGTAAGCTACTACAAACAGCATAGTGAACGCATTATTGTGGCCAAGATAGATACGAAGCCCACGCCTACCACAGTAGTACAAGTTTATATGCCAACTAGATCCGCAGATCGTGAAGAGATTCATGAAATGTATGATGACATAAACGAAATTATTCAGATACTGAAGGGAGACGAAAATTTGATAGTTATGGGTGACTGGAACTCGATAGTACGAAAAGGACGACAAGGAAACGTAGTAGGTGAATATGGAATAGGAGTAAGGAATGAAAGAGGAAGCCGCCTGGTAGAATTTTGCACAGAGCATTACTTAACCACAGCTAACACTTGGTTCATTAATCATAAAAGAAGGTTGTATACATGGATGAGGCCTGGAGATACTGTAAGGTTTCAGATAAATTATATAATGGTAAGACAGAGATTAAGAAACCAGGTTTTAAATTGTAACACATTTCCAGGGGCAGATGTGGACTCTGACCACAATCTATTGGTTATCAACTGTAGATTAAAACTGAAGAAACTGCAAAAAGGTGGGAATTTAAAGAGATGGGACCTAGATAAAGTGACAGAACCAGAGGTTGTAGAGAGTTCCAAGGAGAGCATTAGGGAACGATCGACAGGAATGGGGGAAAGAAATACAGTAGAAGAAGAATGGGTAGCTTTGAGGGATGAAATTGTGAAGGCAGCAGAGGATTAAGTAGGTAAAAAGACGAGAGCTAGTAGAAATCCTTGGTTAACAGAAGAAATATTGAATTTAATTGATGAAAGGAGAAAATATAAAAGTGCAGGAAATCAAGCGGGCAAAAAGAAATACAAACGTCTCAAAAATGAGAGGGACAGGAAGTGCAAAATGGCTTAGCAGGGATGGCTAGAGGACAAATGTAAGGATGTAGAGGCATATCTCACTGGGGCTAAGATAGATACTGCCTACAAAAAAATTAAAGAGACCGTTGGAGAAAAGAGAACCACTTGTATGAATATCAAGAGCTCAGATGGAAACCCAGTTCTAAGCAAAGAAGGGAAAGCGGAAAGGTGGAAGGAGTATATAGAGGATCTATGCAGGGGCGATGTACTTCAGGACAATATTATGGAAATGGAAGAGGATGAAGATGAAATGGGAGATATGATACTGCTTGAAGAATTTGACAGAGCACTGGAAGACCTATGTCTGAACAAGGCCCCGGGAGTAGACAGCGTTCCATTAGAGCTACTTATAGCCTTGGGAGAGCCAGCCCTGACAAAACTCTACCATCTGGTTCAAAAAATGCTTCAAATGGCTCTGAGCACTATGGGACTCAACACCAGAGGTCATCAGTCCCCCAGAACTTAGAACTATTTAAACCTAACTAACCTAAGAACATCAAACACATCCATGCGCGAGGCAGGATTCGAACCTGCGACCGGAGCAGTCACGCGGTTCCGGACTGAGCGCTTAGAACCGCACTGCTACCGCGGCCGGCTACCATCTGGTAAGCAAGATCTATGAGACAGGCGAAATACCATCAGACTTCAATAAGAATATAATAATTCCATTCCCAAAGAAAGCAGGTGTTGACAGAGGTCAAAATTACCGAACTGTCAGTATAATAAGGCACGGCTGCAAAATACTAATGCAAATTCTTTACAGACGAATGGAAAATCTGGTAGAAGCTGATCTCGGGAAAAATCAGTTTGGATTCCGTAGAAATGTTGGAACACGTGAGGCAATACTGACCCTGCGACTTATCTTAGATGATAGATCAAGGAAAGGCAAACCTACGTTTCTAGCATTTGTAGAATTAGAGAAAGTTTTGATAATGTTGACTGGAATACTCTCTTTCAAATTCTGAAGGTGGCAGGGTAAAATACAGGGAGCGAAAGGCTATTTATAATTTGCACAGAAACACAATGGCAGTTGCAAGTGTCGAGGGACATGAAAGGGAAGTAGTGATTGGGAAGGGAGTGAGACAGCGTTATAGCCTATCCCCGATGTTATTCAATATGTATATTGAGCAAGCAGAAAAGAAAACAAAAAAAAAAATAATTTCGAAGTAGGAATTAAAATCCATGGAGTGGAAATAAAAGCTTTGAGGTTCGCCGATGACATTGTAATTCTACCAGAAGCAGCAAAGGACCTGGAAGAGCAGTTGAGTGCAATGGACAGTGTCTTGAAAGGAGGATATAAGATGAACATCAACAAAAGCAAAACGGGGATAATCTCGAGGATAAAGGAATGTAGTCGAATTAAATCGGGTGATGCTGATGGTATTAGATTAGGAAATGATACACCTAAACTATTTAAGTGAGTTTTGCTATTTGGGGAGCAAAATAACTAATGATGGCCGAAGTAGAGTGGATACAAAATGTAGACTGGAAATGGCAAGGAAAGCGTTTCTGAAGAAGAGAAATTTGTTAATATCGAGTATAGATTTAAATGTCAGGAAGTCGTTTCTGAAAGTATTTGTATGGAGTGTAGGTAGCCATGTATGGAAGTAAAATATGGACGATAAATAGTTTGGACAAGAAGAGGATAGAAGCTTTCAAAATGTGGTGCTACAGAAGAATGCTGAAGATTAGATGGGAGGATCACATAACTAATGAGGAGGTATTGAATAGAATTGGGGAGAAGAGGAGTTTGTGGCACAACTTGACCAGAGGATGGGATCGGTTGATAGGACCTGTTGTATCAAGGGATCACCAATTTAGTATTGGTGGGCAGCGCGTAGAGTAAAAATCGCAGAGGGAGACGAAGAGATAAATACACGAAACAGATTCAAAGGATGTTGGTTGCAGTAGGTGGTGGGAGATGAAGAAGCTTGCACAGGATAGAGTAGCATGGAGAGCTGCATCAAACCAGTCTCTGGACTAAAGACCACAACAACAACAATCTAAGTGCGTTAGACGTTGGTAAATGCCAAATGCGGTTCTCTACGTTAAAATCCAAAATTCTTTATCTTTCCGACTCCTACCGATCACGGTGCCGACAGTTGTAGAGAATGATATTATAAGGGCGGAAATGGAAGCAAATCCGTGTGTGACAAACAATCTCGAAGAACCTTGCTCGACCATCCAAGAACGTTTACCGCAGATTGGGTGAAATGGTTCAATTGGCTCTAAGCACTATGGGACTTAACATCTGAGGTCATCAGTCCCCTAGACTTAGAACTACTTAAATCTAAGGAGATGACCCACATCCATGACCGATGCAGGATTCGAACCTGCGACCGTAGCAGCCCCGTGGTTCCGTACTGAAGCGCCTAAAACCGCTCGGCCACCGTGGCTGGCCGCAGATTGGTAAAGACAAGCAGAGCCAACCGATCCATCACATGCATCTTGTTGATTCAGCATTTCGACACAATACAGATGCGTTTTTTGATCACTTGATCACTGGAGATGGAAACTGGGTCGTCTGTGATAATCCAAAACGCAAAAGGTAGTGGTTATCTCCGAATGAATTGTCACGAAGTACAGCTAAGCTAAGTTTACACCACAAAAAGACGGTTTTTTGTGGTGTAGTTGGTGGAGAATTCGCGGTATCGTTCCTTTTGAAGTGATGAAATTGTGAAACGCAGATCTGTACTGTGAACAACCGGAGCGAGTAAATATATCTTCAATTGAAAAGTACCGAGAGGCTGTCAACAGAAAAGACGTTATTGTGCAACACGATGATGCAACACCGCACTACGCAAGATGAACCCTGAAAAAAATTAATGAACTGGGGTGGGATGTATGAAAATTAAGTTTCATTGATCCGGCGTTGAAAATTTTCGCGATACATAGTAAAACGTTATTGATAACGAGGGTAATTATAATGCTGATTAAAAATAAAAACTTGTTAAAAATTTATGTGTTTGAATTTAATGTAAAAATAAGACATTACCTTCCGGCCTCCCTAATACAAAACTTTTTATAGATTTGTCGACGCAAATAAAACGTATGAGACTGCGGAAAACTAGATTATTTATTCTCCTTGAAACTCCTTTTGGCATGTAGGCATATCAAGATTTTTCTTATGAGACGTGTGCGCATTTTGTTCGTGTTACGTTTCACCAAGTGCCCTATAGACTGAAGGTGTGTACTCGCCATGGGTCACGGGGTACTAAGCAGTCCTGCGCGTGGAACCCTTTGCAAACGCAGTTTCTGGCATCCCGCCAATTCTCTGCTGTCTTTACTGCCGATAGGTGTTCATGTTGACTCTCTCCTGGCGCTTCTTGCTCCTCCGCCTCGAAGCGAGAGCGGTACTCTAAGTGGAAAGAACTTTCGCGCAGGAGTGGTTTCTGACACGATCTCTTCTTCGGCTGCTCGTACTAACGCTGCTCCTGCTTTTAGCGACGGGAGTGGGCGCTGTTAGCAGGCCTGATAACGACTCCCTTGTGGGTCAGCGGACCCCATCGGAAGGCGGGAGCCAGGCGTGAGGCTTTTGGTGCCATCCAGAGCTCACAGATGTCTTCTTGTTTTAGACTGGCCTGCTAACTATTCAATAAGTAGTCACGTGCAGTCGTCTAGAGAAGTTCCTTTTTATCTACTGCCTTTCTCCGGTGCTCGAGAGACGAAATAATTTATTTTTTAGTCATCAACCTTTAAAACGGTCTGATATCCAGAACTCTATTGTAATTGTGAGCTACGATATTCATCAACGCATACAGGTACGTAAGCACATGAGATGGTACAGTATTTCATATTCTAGCAACGCATTCGCCACGACCAGGTTCAGAACCTCTTCTAGGCATCTGGGTTTAGGTGCTCCGCTATTTCCTTAAACTACTCCCGACATTAAAATTGTAAACCATGAAGGCAACATGCGAAAGATGTCAATCGGCGCAACCGGTAATACACATATCAAAAAAATTGCATCACCCCGTTTCCCAGAACTCCTGAAGATAAACGTTGACAGTGGATATCGTATCGCACAGTCCCTTTGACTGTTCAGAGATGTCACTACACTCGCCCAAAGATGTAAACAACCATGCATGAGCAGCGACTATTAGACGGAGGGGGTCCGACAGCCGATCATTTCCAGTCATTGCACCAGGAAGGAGGTACACGGACCGTACTGTCTGTAGTTCAACCATGCCTAGACGGTCAATACCGCGGTTCGATCACGTCCGCGTTGTTACTTCCTGCTAGGAAGGGCTCTCAACAAAGGAAGTGTCTGGGCGTCTCGGAGTGAACCAAAGCGATGTTGTTCCGACATGTAGGATATACAGAGAGACAGGAATCTTCGGATTATGTTGCAAAAATGGTTCAAATGGCTCTGAGCACCATGGGACTTCTGAGGTCATCAGTCCCCTAGAACTTAGAACTACTTAAACCTAACTAACCTAAGGACATCACACACATCCATGCCCAAGGCAGGCTTCGAACCTGCGACCGTAGCGATCGCGCGGTTCCAGACTGTAGCACCTAGAACCACTCGGCCACCCCGGCCGGCTCGGATTATGGCTCGGAGGAATACTGACAGCAACGCCACCATGTTGAATAATGCTTTTTGTGCAACCACAGGACGTCGTGTTACGACTCAAACACTGCGCAATATGCTGCATAATGCGCAACTTCACTCCCGACGTCCATGGCGAGGTCCATCATTGCAACCACGACACCATGCAGCGTGGTACACAGGGGGCCCAGAAACATGCCAAATGGGCGTTTCAGAACTGGCATCACGTTCTCTTCACCGGTGAGTGTCACTTATGCCTTCAACCAGACAATCGTTGAAGACGTGTTTGGAGGCAACTCGGTCAGGCTGAACGCCTTAGACACACTGTCCAGCGACTGCAGCAAGGTGGAGGTTCCCTGCTGTTTTGGGATGGTACTATGTGGGGCTGACGTACGCCGCTGGTGGTCATGGAAGGCGCTGTAAGGGCTGTACGATACGGGAATGCCATCCTCCGACCGATAGTGCAATCACGTCGGCACCATATTGGCGAGGCGTTCGTCTTTATGGACGACAATTCGCTCCCCCATCGTGCACATCTTGTGTCGTTATGCTGAAGAAAGTCATTCACCACTCGACTAGAGTGGCCAGCATGTCCTCCAGACATGAAACCGTTCTAACATGCTTGGTACAGATTTAAAATAGATGTTTATGGACGGCGTGACCCACCAACCGCTCTGAGCGATCTACGCCGAACCGCCGTTGAGGATTGGGACAATATGGACCAACAGTGCCTTGATGAATTTGTGGATAGTATGCCACGACGAATACAGGCATGCATCAATGCAAGAGGACGCGCTACTGCGTATTAGAAATACCGGTGTGCACAGCAATCTGGACCACCACCTCTGAAGGTCTCGCATAGCCGCACGAAGTAGGAAGGCTTAAAGCCATCTACAGTCTGTGTATAAGGAGAGATGGCTCTGAGCACTATGGGACTCAACTGCTGAGGTCATTAGTCCCCTAGAACTTAGAACTAGTTAAACCTAACTAACCTAAGGACATCACAAACATCCATGCCCGAGGCAGGATTCGAACCTGCGACCGTAGCTGTCTTGCGGTTCCAGACTGCAGCGCCTTTAACCGCACGGCCACATCGGCCGGCCTGTATAAGGAGAGAGTTTTGAGTTGTCTAAGAAGGAGAAACGTCTAACAGCGGCGGGATCGTGGGCTATTGACATTGCAGTTAATTTTTCCGCGGTACTACTGCTGGTATTGATTGGTACCCCCCAAGTCATGCGGCTATGGGATCGATGGCTTGAGGGGAGACATACTTAGGTAACACAGTATTTCAGGGGCACCATGCGACTAGTATTCACTCAGTCGTGTACAGCTACTTACGCACCTATTTTGCAGCAAGACAAGTGTCCACATGGGCAGGGCAACTGTATTTGGAACACGACAGAGTGTCAAATTCTTTTACTTATGTATCTGAATCTCATTCTCCTGAATGTATCGATGCGGCATGCCACGAATTGCTCACCTGCTTCTTCACACTAGCACCCTACACTGTCAATTACATCTACATCTACATTTATACTCCGCAAGCCACCCAACGGTGTGTGGCGGAGGGCACTTTACGTGCCACTGTCATTATCTCCCTTTCCTGTTCCAGTCGCGTATGGTTCGCGGGAAGAACGACTGTCTGAAAGACTCCGTGCGCGCTCTAATCTCTCTAATTTTACATTCGTGATCTCCTCGGGAGGTATAAGTAGGGGGAAGCAATATAATCGATACCTCATCCAGAAACGCACCCTCTCGAAACCTGGCGAGCAAGCTACACCGCGATGCAAAGCGCCTCTCTTGCAGAGTCTGCCACTTGAGTTTATTAAACATCTCCGTAACGCTATCACGGTTACCAAATAACCCTGTGACGAAACGCGCCGCTCTTCTTTGGATCTTCTCTATCTCCTCCGTCAACCCGATCTGGTACGGATCCCACACTGATGAGCAATACTCAAGTATAGGTCGAACGAGTGTTTTGTAAGCCACCTCCTTTGTTGATGGACTACATTTTCTAAGCACTCTCCCAATGAATCTCAACCTGGTACCCGCCTTCCCAACAATTAATTTTATATGATCATTCCACTTCAAATCGTTCCGCACGCATACTCCCAGATATTTTACAGAAGTAACTGCTACCAGTGTTTGTTCCGCTAACATATAATCATACAATAAAGGATCCTTCTTTCTATGTATTCGCAATACATTACATTTGTCTATGTTAAGGGTCAGTTGCCACTCCCTGCACCAAGTGCCTATCCGCTGCAGATCTTCCTGCATTTCGCTACAATTTTCTAATGCTGCAACTTCTCTGTATACTACAGCATCATCCGCGAAAAGCCGCATGGAACTTCCGACACTATCTAATAGGTCATATATATATATTGTGAAAAGCAATGGTCCCATAACACTCCCCCGTGGCACGCCAGAGGTTACTTGAACGTCTGTAGACGTCTTTCCGTTGATAACAACATGCTGTGTTCTGTTTGCTAAAAACTCTTCAATCCAGCCACACAGCTGGTCTGATATTCCGTAGGCTCTTACTTTGTTTATCAGGCGACAGTGCGGAACTGTATCGAACGCCTTCCGGAAGTCAAGAAAAATAGCATCTACCTGGGAGCCTGTATCTAATATTTTCTGGGTCTCAAGAACAAATAAAGCGAGTTGGGTCTCACACGATCGCTGTTTCCGGAATCCATGTTGATTCCTACATAGTAGATTCTGGGTTTCCAAAAACGACATGATACTCGAGCAAAAAACATGTTCTAAAATTCTACAACAGATCGACGTCAGAGATATAGGTCTATAGTTTTGCGCATCTGCTCGACGACCCTTCTTGAAGACTGGGACTACCTGTGCTCTTTTCCAACCATTTGGAACCCTCCGTTCCTCTAGAGACTTGCGGTACACGGCTGTTAGAAGGGGGGCAAGTTCTTTCGCGTACTCTGTATAGAATCGAATTGGTATCCCGTCAGGTCCAGTGGACTTACCTCTGTTGAGTGATTCCAGTTGCTTTTCTATTCCTTGGACACTTATTTCGATGTCAGCCATTTTTTCGTTTGTGCGAGGATTTAGAGAAGGAACTGCAGTGCTGTCTTCCTCTGTGAAACAGCTTTGGAAAAAGGTGTTTAGTATTTCAACTTTACGCGTGTCATTCTCTGTTTCAATGCCATCATCATCCCGGAGTGTCTGGATATGCTGTTTCGAGCCACTTACTGATTTAACGTAAGACCAGAACTTCCTAGGATTTTCTGTCAAGTCGGTACATAGAATTTTACTTTCGAATTCACTGAACGCTTCACGCATAGCCCTCCTTACGCTAACTTTGACATCGTTTAGCTTCTGTTTGTCTGAGAGGTTTTGGCTGCGTTTAAACTTGGAGTGAATCTCTCTTTGCTTTCGCAGTAGTTTCCTAACTTTGTTGTTGTACCACGGTGGGTTTTTCCCGTCCCTCACAGTTTTACTCGGCACGTACCTGTCTAAAATGCATTTTACGATTGCCTTGAACTTTTTCCGTAAACACTCAACATTGTCAGTGTCGGAACAGAAATTTTCGTTTTGATCTGTTAGGTAGTCTGAAATCTGCCTTCTATTACTCTTGCTAAACAGATAAACCTTCCTCCCTTTTTTTATATTCCTATTAACTTCCATATTCAGGGATGCTGCAACGGCCTTATGATCACTGATTCCCTGTTCTGCACATACAGAGTCGAAAAGTTCGGGTCTGTTTGTTATCAGTAGGTCCAAGATGTTATCTCCACGAGTCGGTTCTCTGTTTAATTGCTCGAGGTAATTTTCGGATAGTGCACTCAGTATAAAGTCACTCGATGCTCTGTCCCTACCACCCGTCCTAAACATCTGAGTATCCCAGTCTATATCTGGTAAATTGAAATCTCCACCTAAGACTATAACATGCTGAGAAAATTTATGTGAAATGTATTCCAGATTTTCTCTCAGTTGTTCTGCCACTAATGCTGCTGAGTCGGGAGGTCGGTAAAAGGAGCCAATTATTAACCTATCTCGGTTGTTGAGTGTAACCTCCACCCATAATAATTCACAGGAACTATCCACTTCTACTTCACTACAGGATAAACTACTACTAACAGCGACGAACACTCCACCACCGGTTGCATGCAATCTATCCTTTCTAAATACCGTCTGTACCTTTGTAAAAATTTCGGCAGAATTTATCTCTGGCTTCAGCCAGCTTTCTGTACCTATAACGATTTCAGCTTCGGTGCTTTCTATCAGCGCTTGAAGTTCCGGTACTTTACCAACGCAGCTTCGACAGTTGATAATTACAATACCGACTGCTGCTTGGTCCCCGCATGTCCTGACTTCGCCCCGCACCCGTTGAGGCTGTTGCCCTTTCTGTACTTGCCCAAGGCCATCTAACCTAAAAAAACCGCCCAGCCCACGCCACACAACCCCTGCTACCCGTGTAGCCGCTTGTTGCGTGTAGTGGACTCCTGACCTATCCAGCGGAACCCGAAACCCCACCACCCTATGGCGCAAGTCGAGGAATCTGCAGCCCACATGGTCGCAGAACCGTCTCAGCCTCTGATTCAGACCCTCCACTCGGCTCTGTTCCAAAGGTCCGCAGTCAGTCCTGTCGACGATGCTGCAGATGGTGAGCTCTGCTTTCATCCCGCTAGCGAGACTGGCAGTCTTCACCAAATCAGATAGCCGCCGGAAGCCAGAGAGGATTTCCTCCGATCCATAGCGACACACATCATTGGTGCCGACATGAGCGACCACCTGCAGATGGGCGCACCCTGTACCCTTCATGTCATCCGGAAGGACCCTTTCAACATCTGGAATGACTCCCCCCGGTATGCACACGGAGTGCACATTGGTTTTCTTCCCCTCTCTTGCTGCCATTTCCCTAAGGGGCCCCATTACGTGCCTGACGTTGGAGCTCCCAACTACCAGTAAACCCACCCTCTGCGACTGCCCGGATCTTGCAGACTGAGGGGCAACCTCTGGAACAGGACAAGCAGCCATGTCAGGCCGAAGATCAGTATCAGCCAGAGACAGAGCCTGAAACCGGTTCGTCAGACAAACTGGAGAGGCCTTCCGTTCAGCCCTCCGGAATGTCTTTCGCCCCCTGCCACACCTTGAGACGACCTCCCACTCTACAACAGGTGAGGGATCAGCCTCAATGCGGGCAGTATCCCGGGCAACCACAGTCGTAGTCCGATCGGGGGATGCGTGGGACGAGCTGACCGTCCCCGACAAACCCCCATCCGGACCCCCACAGTGATTATTTGTTGATTTATCCTAATCTCTGTAGTCCACTACAGTTTTTACACTCTACAGTTCTCTGTAGTGCCATGGAGGCTATTTTTCGATGTCGTAACAGGTCCTATAACCCTGTCCTTCTTCTTGTCATTCCGTATATTCCTTTATTCACCGATTCTGCGGGGAAATATCCTCCCTTTTTACCTTATCAGTCCACATTTTCAACATCCTTTTGTAGCACCACATCTAACTCAAATGTCTTCTGTCCCTGTTTTCCCACAGTCCATTACTTACTACCATACAACATTGTGCTCCAAACGTACATACTCAGAAATATCTTCCTCAGTTTAAGGCCTACGTTCTCTTTGTCAAGAATGGCCTCATTACTTGTGCTACTCTGCGTTATATCTCCTCCTTGTGTCTTCCATCTTAGTTTATTTTACATCCAAGGTAGCGGAATTCCTTAACTTCGTCTACTTCGTGATCGCCAATTTTGATCTTAGGTTTCTCGTCATTCTCATTTTTCCTGATTCTTATTACGTTTGTCTTTTTCCGGTTTACTCTCAATCCATATTTGGTACTCAGAACATTCCATTCAACAGATGCTGAAATCCTTCTTTACTTTCACTGAGGACAGCAATGTTATCAGCGAATATTAACACTGACATCCCTTCACTCTGAATTTTAATCCCACTTTTGAACCTTCGTGTTGTATCCATCACTGGTTCTTTGATGGATAGACTGAATAGTGGGGTCGAAAGACTGCATACGCATCGTACACTATTTTAATCCGAGCACTTCGTTCTTGGTCTTCCAGAATGATTGTTCCCTCTTAGTTCCTGTCCTTTTTGTGTAATACCCATCTCTTCTTATAGCTTACTTCTATTTTTCTCAGAATTTTGAATATCTAGCATCAATTTACGTCGTCGAACGCTTTTTCTAGGTCGACAAATTGTATGAATCCTTGATTTTTCTTCAGGCTTGCTTCCATTATCAAGCGCAACGTCATAACTGCATGTCTGATCCTTTATCTTTCCTAAAGCTACACTGCCAGTACCCGTGGTCTAGGGGACAGTCCGCTGTTAGCAGCGGTGGGGCAAGGTCGTCGTGCCTGTGTCCCCCTGCTAGCGCACCGCGCGCGCGAGTGTTTACTGTTTACCTTCCGCTGCGGCGAGTGTCACGCGTCCGTATCTCGGTAGTGCCATGGCGCACTCGTATCGCAAGTCCACCATTAAGATCACATTTCAAGCGGACTATGCAAGACCTCGAGCACTTGACATTGAACGTTTCATCCGGGAAGAACTTCATATTGCACCTCAAGACATCATTGGGATCCACTTTTCTATAACACAGAGTGTCGTCTACATAAAAATGATCAATGAAAAGGCGTGCACTGATGTTGTGTGTCGACACGCTCATGGACTTAAATTCAAGCATTCTGATGGTCACATAGGAACTGTCACGATCGACCACGCTGGATTAGGCCTTCGCACTCTGAGGGTCTTCGAGCTGCCATTCGAAGTCCCGCCAGATGTTGTGATGACAGCTTTCAAACCGTACGGCAACGTGCTAAGCCACTTGGCTGAAAAATGGCAAACGTTTGAAACGTACCCCGTCTTGAGTGCGACAAATTAAGATTGAACTGGCGAAGCATGTGCCATCCTATTTAGTAATTGGCGGCTGCAGAGCCATTGTCATGTACGACGGACAACCGCGTACTTGCGCCGGCTGTGGCCAGGAAGGACATGTCCGATCGGCCTGCATTCAACGCCGACTGACTCAGACACCGGTTGGTGAAGTTCCATCCCCGGCGACGCCTACTTCACTCCCCATCACGTATGCAGCGGCTGCAACCGCAACAGCTGTTCCTGCCCCGGATCGAAACACCTTATTGCAGTCAGTGGTCGATGACAGTGTGGGGGACAGCATATCCCCCTCTACGACGTCATCGGCAGACTTGCCTCAAGACGGTGATCAATTGTGCCACCACGACGAGCCTAAAGAGAAGATGGAAGTAGAAACGGAAATTGTCCCGACATCTGCCTTCCTACCAATGGAGACCGCATCAGATGATTGTCGCCCGCATTCTGACTCAGAACAACATGTCCGGAAACAACGGTCCCCTCGAAAACGCAAGAAACGGCGCCATACGCCATCCGATGATTGCCTGCTTCGGATGTGTGACCCGGACGAACATCCGGCGTCGGACGACAATCAGGACTCTACCACCACAACTCACCCTTCCCGTCACGATGCTACGGCTGATACAATTTCTGAGCCTCAGTCTGACAACATCACTTCTGCAACTGAACATGCGCGCGAGCGCTCTACTGACAGCACTCATCAACAGTTGCCAATTGCTGCATCTGATTCTTGGGCGGATGATGTCGAGGATGAGCCACAGCACCAGGAGGATGCTGAAGGCAGAGATGCTCCCGCGGCTGTACCCAGCACCGACCAACAACAGTGACTACGGCTGTATCGTCAGCCTCTGTGGGGCCGCCCCTGCCGCCCACACGTGGCCTCCTACACAACCCAGTTGCCAACCTGGCTGACCAAACGTACCGTATAGCGACGATTAACATCAACAACATACGTGCCCGACATAAACTACAGATGCTACAGGACCTGCTCAACGCAGCAGACATAGACATTGCGCTCCTTCAAGAGGTGTATGTCACAGACTTCAAGGGACCCTATGGCTACACGACTTGGGTCTCACATGCGTCTGCCAATGGCAGTGGTGTGGCGATCCTCCTCCGCGAAGGTATATCCGCAGAAGACGTCGAATATCTCCCTGACGCCAGAGGCATGGCTCTTACTATCCAAGGAGTCAAACTTATTAACATCTATGCACCGTCAGGATCTGGTCGGCGTCGCGAACGATCCACCTTTTTCGCTCATACAATCACGCCCCTCTTTATGGGCCGTCAGGACGCCTTGATAATGGGAGGGGACTTTAACTGTAGCCAAGCACCCAAGGATCAGTTACCACATCATTCTCCCTGCGCAGAACTTACGACAATTATAACTAATCTTCAATTGGTGGACTCGTGGGAACATGTTTGTGGCGATCGGCCCGGATTTACTCACTACACCAGCCATTCCTCCAGCCGCATCGACCGGATTTACATCTCGCGCTCCATAGCTGTGGGGACAAGAGCTGCCGAAGTTTGGCCCACAGCTTTTTCTGACCACGAGGCCTACATCTGCGCTATTACCCTCGGCCGCCAGAAGGTATGGCACAGCCGTGGTGTTTGGAAGTTGAACGTCGCCCACCTCGCTTCTCAGGAATGCCGCCGCCTTATAGAGACCACGTGGGACTCTTGTAGCCGCCGGCGTGGTACCTACCGGTCTACACTGTCGTGGTGGTTACTCTGCGCCAAACCAGCCCTCCGGAAGACCTTGATAGGCTACGGCCGAGATGTTGCAGCATGGAAGAGACATACCATGGACTTTTACTACAGCATCTTAAGGGAATGTACAACACTGCCGTACTCACCTGCACGGCAGGTGACGGTGAACCGTGCCAAGGCACAGATCATCAGATTAACACGTTGCCACCTTGAGGGTGCGATCGTCAGAGCGCGCACTCAAGACAGAGTGGCCCAGGAGGAACCGTCTATGTACCACGTCATTGCAGAACGACGGCGCCGACGCAGGACACTGATCCAAGCTATCACGACGGAAGACGGACGACGCCTTGATACCCAGCGCGACATAGGAAACGCCCTTCATGCTCACTACACTAGGCTGTACTCGGAACATCGACATCCCCCAGAGGTGATCGCCGAAGTCTCTCAACTCACTTATGGCTCGATCTCTCCGACAGCGGCGGCGGATTTGACTGCAGATGTAACGGAAGAGGAAATTATTGAAGCAATACAGGCTGGGGCTGCTCATAAGTCCCCGGGACCTGATGGCCTTCCTCTGGAATTTTACCGGACGTATCAACAATTGCTGGCACCAGCATGGACTGATATTTGCCGCGATCTTATGTCTCCCACGACACAGATACCTGGGGCCTTCCTAGAAGGACTGATTGTGCCAATACACAAACCACGAAGCGGATCCAGGATCAGTGACTATCGGCCCTTGACCTTACTCAACAGTGACTTGAAGATTTTCACCCGGCTTCTGGCGGCACGCCTAAAGCGATCAGTACGATGTGTTGTGTCGCAGGACCAGGCATCGTTAGGTGGTGACCATAATATTCGCTCTGCATTGTGCCGATATAGAGATATGATCGCGCTAGCCACAGCTCGCCAACTGCCAGGAGTTTTGGCCTCACTCGACTTTAGCCAGGCCTTTGACAGAGTCGACCACACATTTTTGATGGAGGTACTGCGACACATGGGATATCCGGACGTCATAGTTAATGTACTGATGCGTCTCCTACGCGGCGTGACGTCCAAGGTGTTATATAATGGCCGTCTTACGCCGCCGATACAGATCCAGCGATCGGTGCGACAAGGCTGCCCTCTTTCGGCGATATTGTACGCCCTCGTCTTGGAACCACTCCTCTGCGGCCTCCGACAACGCCTGACTGGAATATCCCTTGGTGGACACACTTTTTGCTGCACTGCCTATGCGGATGATCTGGTACTCCTTCTTCGCAATAATGACGAAGTTCGTGCAGCACTGGCGTGGGTGGCGACCTACGGCGCGGCATCGGGGAGCCATCTCAATCTCCACAAATCACACGCCCTGTCTATAGGCAGAGGCCTACCCGACGAGAGTGTCGCACCGCTAAGAATCAGTGACACAATCCGCTGTCTTGGCATTGATTTCACATCTGACATGAAGCGTTCAACAGCCCTTAACTACAGGCGTTTATTGAATCAGATGAGAGCAGGAATAAGTGACCACCGTCTGCGACATCTAGACCTCCTGCAACGGACACGATATGCTAACGTCTATTTGGCGTCACGTATCCCCCATTTTGCACAGATACTCCCCGTACCACCTACCCTGGCTCCCCGCATGTTGGCGGTTTTGGGATCCTTTGTTAATACGGGCATGTTATTTAAGATTCGTTACGAGTCCCTAACCCTCCCGAGGAGCAGAGGGGGTTTAGGCCTTTGTCATGTTCAGAACAGAGCGAAGGCCCTGTTCGTCAGCTGTCACCTGCAACTGTGGCGACGAAGTCCGACGTGCCTCACAAGTCTCTTACTGGAAGCCTTACGTCCAATCTCACTCGCACCCCCTGTGATGATATCGGACATCCCAGCACCTTTCTTCTACATTAGCCAGTTCTTCCTTGAATTAAGCTACATCCGCACCGCACTACTACCCAAACGCTTGATGATGACGAGGGCGGTATATGCTGCCATGCAAATGAACAGGACGCCGAATGTGATTGAAAGCAAACACCCCAACACAAAGTGGCGCGCTGTGTGGCAGGCAGTGAATGCCACCACCCTTGATACTGACGTGCAATCTGCATGGTACGTAACTGTTAATGGGAAACAGTTGTGCCAGTCCCGCCTACATCACATCCACCTCGCTGATTCACCCTTGTGTGCCACATGCCAAGTGATTGACACGGATGAACATCGTTTCGAATGCGGGTCGGCAAAGGACGTTTGGTATTTGGTGCGTCAGATATTGGCTTTTCTCACACGCACGACTCCCGACAGGATAACTACCCGATCACTTCTTTTCCCCGATCAGATTTATTTCCCAAGAGCAAAAACGAACTCTGTGACGTGGATCAGCGGCCACGCTGTTCACTACCTCTTCGGTAATGGCGAAAAGACGGTACCCGATTTTTGGTATTACCTCAACGAACGACATTGTGCGATCGTCAAGAACCCTAAATATAGGCAATATTTTTCTAATTTTCTTTGGAGCGCATTCCATAATCCACCTCGCAGCTGGATTATCGATGACATGAGAAGATCACCATAGCACCTCTTCCCAGTTCCTTTTTTTTAATGAGATTGAACAAACAACGGAAACAACACAGCAACGAGAAGACAGTCATCGAAAAATTCGCAGCGGGCTATAGTATGGAGCATCCTTTGTCGTAACGGGACGACTTCCTATTATTATGTTTATGTAGCCGAAGAAGAACGGCCTTCCTTTTATCCATTTGTATAAAAATATAATAAAATAAAAATAAAAAAAAAGCAGAAAAACAAAAAAAAAAAAAGGGGTAGCGTATTTGATTCTTAATCAAAACGTCTTCGGTCCTGGGTTCGATCCCTGTCACTGCCTAAATTTTGATAAATAATCAGCATTGGCGGCCGAAGACTTCCGGCATAAGAAGTCAGCCTCATTCTGCCAACGGTCTTGTCAAAGAGGGCGGAGGAGCGGATAGAGGTTCAGGGCACTCTCTTGTCCTAGGGGTGGGAAGGTGGAAGAATCAGCAATGAACAACGACATGAGGATGCAGAAGGCAATGGAAACCACTGCATTAAAGACACGTAACGTGTATCCACAGTACATGTGGCCTGTAATTGAAGAAGTGTCGTGATGATCTCTCCATTGGCAAAAGATTCCGGAATAGTCCCCCATTCGGATCTCTGGGAGGGGACTGCCAAGGGGGAGGTTACCACGAGAAAAAGATTGAATAATCAACGAAAGGATAACGTTCTACGAGTCGGGGCGGGTAATATCAACAGAAGCAGAAAATGGTATAACAGGTGTAGGATTCGTTATGAATAGGAAAGTAGGGCAGAGGGTGTGTTACTGTGAACAGTTCAGTGACCGGGTTGTTCTAATCAGAATCGACAGCAGACCAACACCGACAACGATAGTTCAGGTATACATGCCGACGTCGCAAGCTGAAGATGAACAGATAGAGAAAGTGTATGAGGATATTGAAAGGGTATTGCAGTATGTAAAGGGGGACGAAAATCTAATAGTCATGGGCGACTGGAATGCAGTTGTAGGGGAAGGAGTAGAAGAAAAGGTTACAGGAGAATATGGCCTTGGGACAAGGAATGAAAGAGGAGAAAGACTAATTGAGTTCTGTAACAAGTTTCAACTAGTAATAGCGAATACCCTGTTCAAGAATCACAAGAGGAGGAGGTATACTTGGAAAAGGCCGGGAGATACGGGAAGATTTCAATTAGATTACATCATGGTCAGACAGAGATTCAGAAATCAGATACTGGATTGTGAGGCGTACCCAGGAGCAGATATAGACTCAGATCACAATATAGTAGTGATGACGAGTAGGCTAAAGTACAAGACATTAGTCAGGAAGAATCAATACGCAAAGAAGTGGGATACGGAAGTACTAAGGAATGACGAGATATGTTTGAAGTCCTCTAACGCTATAGATACAGCAATAAGGAATAGCGCAGTAGGCAGTACAGTTGAAGAGGAATGGACATCTCTAAAAAGGGCCATCACAGAAGTTGGGAAGGAAAACATAGGTACAAAGAAGGTAGCTGCGAAGAAACCATGGGTAACAGAAGAAATACTTCAGTTGATCGATGAAAGGAGGAAGTACAAACGTGTTCCGGGAAAATCAGGAATACAGAAATACAAGTCGCTGAGGAATGAAATAAATAGGAAGTGCAGAGAAGCTAAGACGAAATGGCTGCAGGAAAAATGTGAAGACATCGAAAAATATATGATTGTCGGAAGGACAGACTCAGCATACAGGAAAGTCAAAACAACCTTTGGTGACATTAAAAGCAACGGTGGTAACATTAAGAGTGCAACGGGAATTCCACTGTTAAATGCAGAGGAGAGAGCAGATAGGTGGAAAGAATACATTGAAAGCCTCTATGAGGGTGAAGATTTGTCTGATGTGATAGAAGAAGAAACAGGAGTCGATTTAGAAGAGATAGGGGATCCAGTATTAGAATCGGAATTTAAAAGAGCTTTGAAGGACTTACGGTCAAATAAGGCAGAAGGGATAGATAACATTCCATCAGAATTTCTAAAATCATTGGGGGAAGTGGCAACAAAACGACTGTTTACGTTGGTGTGTAGAATATATGAGTCTGGCGACATACCATCTGACTTTCGGAAAAGCATCATCCACACAATTCCGAAGACGGCAAGAGCTGACAAGTGCGAGAATTATCGCACAATCAGCTTAACAGCTCATGCACTGAAGCTGCTTACAAGAATAATATACAGAAGAATGGAAAAGAAAATTGAGAATGCGCTAGGTGACGATCAGTTTGGCTTTAGGAAAAGTAAAGGGACGAGAGAGGCAATTCTGACGTTACGGCTAATAATGGAAGCAAGGCTAAAGAAAAATCAAGACACTTTCATAGGATTTGTCGACCTGGAAAAAGCGTTCGACAATATACAATGGTGCAAGCTGTTCGAGATTCTGAAAAAAGTAGGGGTAAGCTATAGGGAGAGACGGGTCATATACAATATGTACAACAACCAAGAGGGAATAATAAGAGTGGACGATCAGGAACGAAGTGCTCGTATTAAGAAGTGTGTAAGACAAGGCTGTAGCCTTTCGCCCCTACTCTTCAATCTGTACATCGAGGAAGCAATGATGGAAATACAAGAAAGGTTCCGGAGTGGAATTAAAATACTAGGTGAAAGGATATCAATGATACGATTCGCTGATGACATTGCTATCCTGAGTGAAAGTGAAGAAGAATTAAATGATCTGCTGAATGGAATGAACAGTCTAATGAGTACACAGTATGGTTTGAGAGTAAATCGGAGAAAGACGAAGGTAATGAGAAGTAGTAGAAACGAGAACAGCGAGAAACTTAACATCAGGCTTGTTGGTCACGAAGTCAATGAAGTTAAGGAATTCTGCTACCTAGGCAGTAAAATAACCAATGACGGACGGAGCAAGGAGGACATCAAAAGCAGACTCGCTATGGCAAAAAAGGCATTTCTGGCCAAGAGAAGTCTACTAATATCAAATACCGGCCTTAATTTGAGGAAGAAATTTCTGAGGATGTACGTCTGGAGTACAGCATTGTATGGTAGTGAAACATGGACTGTGGGAAAACCGGAACAGAAGAGAATCGAAACATTTGAGATGTGGTGCTATAGACGAATGTTGAAAATTAGGTGGACTGATAAGGTAAGGAATGAGGAGGTTCTACGCAGAATCGGAGAGGAAAGGAATATGTGGAAAACACTGATAAGGAGAAGGGACAGGATGATAGGACATCTGCTAAGACATGAGGGAATGACTTCCATGGTACTAGAGGGAGCTGTAGAGACCAAAAACTGTAGAGGAAGACAGAGATTGGAATACGTCAAGCAAATAATTGAGGACGTAGGTTGCAAGTGCTACTCTGAGATGAAGAGGTTAGCACAGGAAAGGAATTCGTGGCGAGCCGCAGCAAACCAATCAGTAGACTGATGAAAAAAAAAAAGAGCTAAACTGATCGTCATCTGACAGATTTTCAGGTTTCTTCTGTACATTAATCTTGTCATCAGCTTGGTTGCATTAAATAATATGTTTCAGTCTATAGTTGCAATTTTTTATTTTACGTGCTGTCTACATGTTGCGATACACAGTACCACCCTCAGGTCATCGCCTGGCACGCAATCGTCACGCTCGCTTTCCATGTAGGTGGGTAACATACTCCTTTGATGCCCTGAGGATTTTACTGTGTACCGAAACCGTTAGCCGGTAGACAAAAGTATAAAATTTGGCTATAGACTAAAACATATATTATATCTGGAGTGAATTGGTCGCTGTTCCAACCGACAGTATGCCGACAATGTGGTGGATACATGAGCTGCTAAGCCGATTGCGCGATCGCTCTCACACGTATCTTGTAACCGCACTTATCGTCCTTAATGACAGTGAAAAATTAAACAGCGTGCACCTAATGGAAATTTGGGAAAAGCAATCGTCACTGAAGTTAACTTGTCGGTAAAGAGGGAGGACAGGGTTACATCTAAATGAAAGGAAAAATACAAATGAAATTGGTGAAAATTAATTTTGAGAAAAGGGTAAAATTAATAAAGAAAGTAAATGTGCGGTCGTTATGTTAACAATTAATTGGCGTTAATTAGATATTTGAGATTTGGGAAAAATTACGGTCGCCAGTCCTATGGACAACTACTATAATAACTGAAAATGAAAGATTAATGCACATATAATTAGCACTAAAAGCGTGGCAACTGATGGTTGACATGTGTTGTGTGAAAACTGAATGTTTGTCAGAAGTAATAAATTTCGCTACACTCTGACTTAATTTAGCAAAAGAATTAGTAAAAGCGGAAAATTCAAAGTTAATTTAGTGACTGAAATTAATAGTGAACTTTGTTTCTGAAGCACTACGAAATTCAATAAAATAAGATTAGTCTTGGGCTACCTCAACAATCATTTCAAAAGCTACTTGGATCTACGCAATTTAGAAATAAGAGATTTACTTTGAACTTGAATTAAATGATTCTGAACAATTAACAATAGTAAAATTTAGTACATACCAAGCTGAGCTGCAGTCACAGGTAAGCTAAAATATGGTAACAAAACTCGCACTCTTAATTTATGCTTGTGTAAACTAAATATTAGCGCCTGCTATGAATACCTCAACTGAACTTTGAAATTAAAGCAGTGAAATCGAATGATATTACTTTAATGCTGGCGTTTGAATTTCAAAGACACTCGAGTTCATTTCGGAAAAGGAAGGGACACTGCTTGGTAATGCAATTGGGACAATGAGCAACAAAGGTTCATGCTAAGTTGCTGTATTTTGCTAATGGAATAGTTTGAAAAGCTGAGGTCTGCCATTCAGTTGTAAAACTTTACGTGCTTTTAGTCTTCCTTGTTGGTTGATTGAAGGTTTGAAGTCGTCGATCGGGGAGGTGGCGACAGTCACCCATTGTCGGCCGTCGCTGTTGCAGAAGCTGGATGTTGGCGCACCTTCTTCTCGACACGGTCACCAGGCGAAACGGGCTCTTGATGTGCGCCAGCTAATGCTTCCCGTCCGCGACACCTTGTGAGAAATTATCATAGCAAGTCGAGCGCAATTACATGCTGCCAAACCCCGAAAGCGCGGCAACTCGCGGGAGCGTCACACAACACACCTGCTCCACCGCCCTACTCCAGCCAGACTCTGCTCTGCCCGCGCTCCACGCGGCAGAGTTAACACTACCAAAGATCCTAAACACTTTGGTTCTCCACACGACCTATCGATGTAATCGTTCGATAGGATAGTTTTCCCTAGGCAAGGCCCAGCGTAAAAATACAAATAGTATCTAGAAAACTAACCAATTATACATCGACATAAATGCATAAATATTGTATATACATACAGATAGTAAAACAATTACAATATATAAAGGCACAAAAATCTCATATCTTCAGGTATCAAATTAAGGAAAAAAAATTATAGTACAAGAGATGGAAATAGGAGGATATGCATTTCCGGCGTTACAATCTGACCATGCTATCTTCCTAATTGTGTGGATCGCATTTTTCCGAAAGTCTGAAGCTAAGTCGTTAGTTTCATAGTTCTACATACGAGTACACGTCTCTGCAGTGATCATGCACGCTGAAATCACCGCGCCACAAGAGGATAGCAAGCCGCTAAATGAGCCAAAATAAGTGCTGCAACCCTTCTCCTTATTATCACTGGGTGCACCACTTTGTTTTACATCGTCCAGCAGCGTGATATTGTACTGTTGTGCGGGGATGTCAGTGTGCTCCACGAGTCCAGACATGTAACAGGAAACAAAACAAAACATTAACTACAGATAAGTATAAAATCACAAGGCACATCACCATTGCGCCAAAGGTGAGAGATAACATATGCTATGGGTAGGTTCAAATATGCCGGCCGCAGTGGTCTAGCGGTTCTAAGCGCTCAGTCCGGAACCGCGTGACTGCTCCGGTCGCAGGTTCGAATCCTGCCTCGGGCATGGATGTGTGTGATGTCCTTAGGTTGGTTAGGTTTAATTAGTTCTAAGTTCTAGGGGACTGATGACCACAGATGTTAAGTCCCATAGGGCTCAGAGCCATTTGAACCATTTTTTGGTTCAAATATTCACTGCTTATAATAGAAATATGTATGACTGACGAAATATAGTTTGATGCAATTCTGTCGAAGAGAATTTACCTGATATAGAATCGTTTCAGTTATTTACCCCGCCAGGTTACCCGAGAGCGCTAATGCGCTGCCTCCTGGACTCGGGTAGGCGCACTGGCCCCAGATCGTATCCGCCCAGCGGCTTAACAACGGAGACCGGTGTGACGGCCAGCTTGGATGTGGCTTTTAGGGGGTATTCCACATCCCACTAGGTGAATACTGGGCTGGTACCCACGCCCCGTCTCAGTTACACGGCTCGCAGACATCT
The DNA here is from genome assembly GCF_023898315.1 of Schistocerca nitens. Lineage (NCBI taxonomy): Eukaryota > Metazoa > Arthropoda > Insecta > Orthoptera > Acrididae > Schistocerca > Schistocerca nitens. Next base: position 720,699,255 of record NC_064615.1, on the reverse strand, counting down.
GAACAAATTCGCACTATTCCATGGATTACACTAGACACAGACAGTTGGGTACCCTAATTCCGTCCAATGGCGTACGGGGTGGCGGGGTGCCAAATCCGATTAACCATGCCGACCCTGCGTCATTGCGGGACAAAGGCACAAGCAAAAGAAAGAAAGAAAGAAAGAATCGTTTCAGTTATTTGAACGACAAGGACCCTTGAACAAATTTCGTTGAGACTATTCGTTGCCTGATTTTCATAAATAACAATTCCGGCATTCATCTTTTTGTACGACGCTGCAGTTGCTGTTGTTGTTGTTATTGCTGTTGTAGCTCGTTGTTCTGTGTTTTAATCGAGGTATGATCTCGCCAAGAGGTTGCCTGGACCTTATAAGTGTTTAATCACAAAGTGTTAATCTCCTTCTTTAAACAAAGTCACGAATAATGCCAATTAGGTGCTCTCTCAAAAAATATAAACAAATGGCTCAAATAGCTCTGATCACTATGGGACTTAACTTCTGAGGTCATCAGTCCCCTAGAACGTAGAACTATTTAAACCTAACTAACCTAAGGACATCACACACATCCATGCCCGTGGCTGGATTCGAACCTGCGACCATAGCGGTCTCGCGGTACCGGACTGAAGCGCCTAGAACCGCACGGCCACTCCTGCCGGCAATAGTATAAACAGGTAAATGTTACTTCTTCAAAAAGAAACACCAGATTAAAGTGAATTCTATTTGTATTTTTCACTTTCAAGTGATCACTATATAATTTTCCCACAATTCTTGATACATTGACAATATATTCCACTTGGGTATAATGGAAATGAGTAAACGTAAGCCAAAGATATGTTTACAATGACAGCTCACATGGTAAATACATCGAGATATAATTACATTTTCTTAAGTTTGAATAATCAGATGCTTCTTTAAAGATTTTTAAAACAGAAGATAGTACATAACATGCCATGAAAAATATTTGCCCCCACACATGAATTTTAGCCAAGAATTACACATCGAAAAAATGTGCATTACCAAGGTTACGAAATGGAACAGGGATAGATGATGTATTGTTTGATTTGCGGTTGTATCGTCAACTAAAGTACCCAATGATTGCCTAGGTAAAGTTCCATTATAAGTTTAAGAAGGTCTTCACACCGCTAAGGAAGTGTACGAGAGCCAGTGCGAAATTCGCAAGGGGTTCCGGAGGCTTTCATCAGAACGGCGAGGTCGCGGCACCCTTTGCGCAGTAAACGAGAAGAGAGAAAATTTAATCTCACTGCGCGTGGAGGGGGGTTTTATTTTCGGGAGTTACATGAGAAACAAGGTGCGCCGGACAGGAGAGGCGGTAACAAGTGCGCGCGCAGGATTGGCCGGATTACTGGTGGCTCCTTTAATCTTGGCGCGCCTCCTCGCGCTGCCGGCTGTGGGGCTTAGCACTGCAATCCGCAAACATATTACATTCCAACACCTCGCCGCGATAAGGCGGGCACAAAGGCGCCACACTCATTTAGTATAATAAGAGGATGATCGCGGCTTAGGCGCGTAATGATGCCTGCAGGGCGAGGGCTCCAATTTATGGCATTAAGAAGGGGGAGGGGGGCGCATCGCATCCTCCCGGGAAGCACATTCCGAGCAGGGCGGGCTAATGTTCCGCTTATATGGCGGAGCTAACGCTGTTACCTGACCCCAAACTGATCTCAACCCTTCTGCCGAGAACAACGCCGCGATTCTATTAAGGTCTCCATCGACTGAGGCTGCTCAGTTGCACCGATCTCATTAGGTGTTCATAATTTTCTCACAAATGCATTTTTACGTATAACCACCACAAATTTAGGAGAGCGTGTGAACCTGAGGAAACCAGAGCTTCAACTCGTTTCACTCTTTTCTTTTCTTCCCAAAACCTCTTCATTAATTCATGTTTGGCTTCCTTTCTTCTGTAAATTTTTAACTGTATTTCCTTTTCTTGAGATTTCTTCAATTTTAAAGGCTTTCAATGACATTAGCGGCATTGGGCATCGAAAGAATGATAACAGATGAAAATTCGTACCAGACAGAAAGAACAGACACCACATATTTATTTATTTCGTGTTCCATAGATCAATATGGGAACATATCCCTGGATATAGAACGAGTCAAGGTTTTTTTTACAGATTATTGTTTTGTGCACGGATACATTGATCTTATCATTAGATTTAAAAAAACTGTGAAGTTTAGCATATACCCTTGACAATAGTTAAGATACAGGACATCTGAAAGAATATACAGTCATACATAAATATTGGGTATTGCTCTTAAGTTATACAGGCGTCATACACAGACATACATAAATATGGGTATTGTATTAAGTTACACTGTACTACAGAGTATGACTAATCAATTGTAGAGGTCACACAGTAAGGTTTAAGCACAAAAAAGAGATTCTATGCATTTTTGCTAAGAAATTCATCAATACTGTAACACGATTAATCTAAAAGGAACTGCTTCAGATTTTCTTTAAACTTTGGCATGTTTCCAACCAGTTCTTTAATGTGCGTTAGGAGGGCATTAAAAATCTTGGTGCCACTGTATAAAACCCACTTCTGGACCATGCTTTTCGTTTTTAGCTCATAATGGATATCAAGTTTTCTTTGGGTGTTATAACTGTGGTATGAGCTATTGATTTTGAATAAGTTGTTTTTTTTTTAAAACAAAGCACATCAGGGAAAAAATATATTGGGCAGGTGTTGTAAGGATTTGTAGAGCTCTAAACAGATCCCTGCACGAGTGCCTAGGCTGTACTCCACAAATAATTCTTATTGCTCGCTTCTGTGCATGGAACACTTTTTTTGCTATTGGTTGATTTCCCCAAAATATTATACCATAGATCATAAGTTGGCGAAAAAGGCCAAAATATGCAGTTTTTGTTGTGCTCATTTCCCTAGTGCCTGAAATTATTCTTAAGGCAAACGTCTCTAGTACTTCCTTTGTCAATATTCCGTAATTTCTTTGTGCGATATGTCCTGCCCACTTCCAGTTTAGATCATTTCCACTTTGCACAACATCCTGACCTCCTGTTAGCGCTCTTTTGCCTCTGAGCAGTTAGTGCTATCATGTTCAGAAGAATAACGGAACACCTTCAATGATTACAGACAAGAGGTTCATATTATCAGGATATGTACATTAGTATGTGCTGCATACGTAATTAGGATTTGAACAATGTCGCCCCGCGGTTTTAAGGTCAACATCGATATCGCGGCGCAACACCACCTAGAGGTAAATGTGCCTGCGGCTCTCTTTGTTGCTAATAAACCGAAAGTAACGGATCAGTATGACTTGAGCAGACGTGCAGGTTGCGTCGCAGACGTATGAGCGTACTGTGCCATCAAATTATTGAATCTGAAAGATGGCGAGTTATTGGCGTGAGGAAATGTTATGCATCCATTCGGGGAATTGCTGCTCGTGTGGGACGAAGTGTTTCGGCAGTGCAACAGGTGTATAGTGAATGGTTCACGGAAGGCCGAAGAACACGACGAGAAGGGTGAGGTCGTATCACCTAGACAATCCCCCGAAAAACTCGACATCCCATCCGAATGACATTGAAGGACAGATCTGCGTCCTCCTCGGCTCTGGCGTAACAGTGGAACAGTGTAAGACGTTGCAGACCATTAGGGGCGACAGTCCGTCGTCGTTTATTACGGCCTTGGTTACGCGCTCATCGTCCTCTTCTCCTCTTACCTTTGAAGAATGTGCAGAAACGCAATAGACGGCAATGGTGTTTAAAACGACATCACTGGGACAGGAATGGCATCAGATAGTGTTTTCTGACGAATCTAGATTCTATTTGTTTGAAAATGAGGGCCGCACTTTTGGTTCGCCGCAGACATAGGGAGCGGCATCAAAGTGACTGCATCCGCACAAGACATACAGCATCAACTCAAGGCCTTATGGTGTAGGGTGCTGTTGGGTACAACCACAAATCACAGTTGGTACATCTCCAGGGCACTGTGACCAGTGTAACCCAAGTGAATGACATCCTGTGACCCGTAGCCATGCCCTTTCTGCACAACACTCCCAACGCCAATTTCCAGCAAGACAATGCACGACTGCATGTTGCTGTACAAACATGTGCCTTATTGGTGTTACAGGATGTCAACCTTTTGCCCTGGCCCTTTAGATCACCAACGTGTCGCCAATCGAAATGTGTGGAATGTAGCGAAACGGTGGGTGCCGCTCCGTGACCCAATGCCAACCTCCACGTATGAACTTTGGAAACGGGTGAGTGCAGCATGGATGATCATTCGCCCCTGATAGGCGCATTGAACAAATTATTAGGGACGACAACGGACACTGTGCCTACTAGGCAACAGGACACATGCTTTACCGAGGTGACTGAAGTGCTAATCATTTCTGCATAACATACTAATGTACATGTCCTGTGAATATGAACGTCCCATCCATAGTCGTTCAAAGTGTTCTGTTTTTTTTTCTGAACATTAGTTTTCTTTCCAAAAACTCATTTAAAATCCACGATTTACAATCATATGTTTGTAAGTGTTGAACATACTGTTAGAAAACAATATTTTTAAATTTTGTTGGCATATTTGATTTAAAAACGGTTGTGTTTCTTCCATAAGCCCTCCAGCCTATTTTGATTCGACAAAAAATTGCACGTTTCGATTCTCCTTGGAGATCAGTTAGCTGTCCCAGGTGAACTTACCCGTTTAAATTTTTTATGCAATTGTTCAATATTATTAGTCTTCAGTTATCCGCTAGTTGTGCATAGTATTTGTTTTGGACAGATTTTTCTTAAGGACAACTTTTTCGCAACTGTGAGTTAAGTCCTTTATAAAGGACTGCAGTTCTGTCACATTGTTGGCTAGAACTAATACGTCACCTGAAAATCTCAAGTTTATGAGTCCTTTATCCACTTGTTCTAATTCCCCTTTCTTTCCAATCAATTTTGTGCATAGTTGTCTCAAGGACTGCTTCAAATAGTAATTGAGCTATAGTATCACTCCGCTTTACTTTCTGCCGATGGGAAATCCCATTCGGTGTTTTCCTATTCTGGCAGGAGCCACAGAGGTATCATAGATGTTACATAATATGTTTATGTACGTATTATCCACACATTGTTCGGTCAGTGTCTTTTTAGCAAAAGTGTGGTTGACAAAACCTTTTCAGAGTATATAAAAGCTATGCATAGTGGCATTTCATATTGAACAGCTCGACTAATTACTTGACGCAAGGTGTGAATTGTGCAATTACAATTGCGGAATGCGACTGAGTTGTGCGTTTTCCACAATAGCCTGATGAGAGTGAAAACTTTGTACGAGATAACAGAGAGTAAACTGATGGACAGTAATTCTTCAAATCGTGAACCTCTTTTGTCTAGAAGGATTATCTTCGCTTTATTCTATTAGCCCGAAATTATGTCTTTTTGCATGCAAGCAGTAAAAATTTAAGCCAAATGTTTTTCTGTTTCTTCATCAATAAGCTAAAGTATTTCAATCATCAGACTATCATGATCCTTTGCTTCACAATTTTGTATTTGATTTATATATTTCTTTATTTCTTTTGGGAGGATTTCTGGGACTTCATCATTTTTATCTGCATTTGGTTTTCTTATTGGTTCACGATTTTTTTCACATAGTTTGTTGTAGGAATCTCTTAAACGTTCTGGAATTTCTTCATTATCTGTTATGCGCCGATTATTGCTGTTAGTTCTATCATTTCTTTCTTGCCAGTCACCTTTCCTCTCTCGTGTCTTTGACAGTAACACCCTGGTTTCGGCTGCTAACATCTCTGGTTGTTTAGAACATTGATTGATCCCCCCTATTTCCTTCGCAGTTTACTTTAATATTTCAACTAGTTTTTCTTTTATTGACTGTGGTAATCTCATCCGAAGACTCCTCAGAAATTCTCTGTATTTCTCAGTTAATTTAACCATGTTGATAGTTTTTTTGTTGATATTAGTTTTTCTTCTTTCGTTTTGGATATTTATGACCACTGTCACAATTACGAGTCTCTGGTCGCCACCGATATTAAATTGGTTTGAATATCGAAACATCTTTGATTATTTTGCTTTGTTTTGGAATAATAAAATCTATTTCGTTCAGAGTCTCGTGATTTTCTCTTCCCCATGTCCATTTTCTTTATGATGTTTCTTAAAAAGTGTGTTCGTGATGAATAAATTATTCACTTCAAAAAACTGAATAAAGCTCTCGCTTCTTCATTTCTTTCATCGATTCCATGGCAACGTACAGAAACACCTAATTTTTTTAATACCAGACTTGGTATTTAAATTCCCAGTTATCAGTTTAAAGTGACAGTGGTCTTTTACCTCCTCATAAAATGCTTATCATCCCCGTTTTAATAGCCTGAAGTAGGAGCTTGTAGTTGCACAATTTGTAATTTGTATCTCTTTGATATTTTTATAACAACCCGTGCAATCCTATTTGATGTTTCTACTATTATTGATGCGTTATCGGTTATGCTTTTATCTATTAGGAACCCCAAAACATTTATTTCGTCTGGTTCTCCTGAGTGGAACGAAATGTTTCCGAGTTAAGTGTCACACTCCGTTCCCTTTACGACGCACTTCACTCAGACCAACAAAAGACCATTATATTTTCTCCAGTTCCTCCTCAATTTCACTCGTTTATGTTCAGCCGCAATTGATGGGCAGTTACATGTGCTGAAGGGTAGATGTACAGAGGTTTGGGATTTTCATAAGTGGTAGGTTTCAGAAATGTACTACCAGATCAATGGTACAAATAGGTGATATACAAGGCTCCGGGTGTGGAAAGCCACCGGGCCGGACTCATCAAGTAAGATTAAACAATTTTATTTACTAATGCCAATTCCACATAGAACAAACGTTGTCACTTTGAGCACAAAACCAAACAATGTAGACTGATGATTATAGTATTCAAGTCGGCAACGGATGCTTGTCTTTAAAATTCAACACTAATAAAAACACTACTATAAAGGTACAATTTAAACAGAGAATTACAGCTTTTACACATTCAGTGAGTTATAAAACAAGGGGTTTTGAACAACAGCCAAAGGCTCTGAAAATCTTATTTACCCAAAACAAAAAGAACACTAGTTACTCAAGCAATTTAAACGCGGGTGGCGGACATAGGTCTTTACAGGGAAAGATAATTTATTTAGTTAAAAGATTTGAATACGGCAAAAAGTCCTTGAAAATTTACGGCAAGCAAAGGATATCAACACATATTACTGATTTATCTGAATTTACTTGAATAACGGTTGATATGAGACCCTACGTAATATTCAAGAACAATTACTTTAACTAAACCCGGCCAAGTTTTGCTAAACCAAGAACAATTACTTTAACTAAACCCGGCCAAGTTTTGCTAAACCAAGAGCAATTACTTTAATTAAACCCGACCAAGTTTTGCTAAACCTACAATACTTGCCAATTTAAACACAACCAACGCGTTAAAATAATTCTCACAGCAGTTTGTTACTGGACCATTAAAATCAAAACATAACCTAGGCACCAAATTTTAAATTTAAAATCACTTCTTATACTAGCAAACATTTAGCAGATGGCAAAGGTAAATTCTTTCTCAGCAAATTGTATACAATACCAGCGGCTTACCAGTAGCGCCTGACGCGTACAACATATTCAGGAACAGCATCTGGCACAAAATCCACTGGCCCACACAGGTACCTTGTCAGTTTAACTTAATACGTCAAATAAAATCTCAGAACTCTACAACAAAAGAAACAAGTATAATTACACTCGCCGTCGCTTGGAAAAAACAGTCATGCATGCATCAAAAATTGCATCCATGTGACAATTTACAGCACATGAAATCACAAGTAACTGACTGTGGAATGATATACCGTTAATAGAAAACATGACCGTCTTGGTCTATTCATACTAAAATCCACACATTTCAGGACGTGTGCCTATAGTTCGTATTCACAGTACATATATTTAAATCCTCACACTGGTGTTTTAATAGGCCAACATTGATGTATGATGAATTTTTAGACTTATTCCAACATGTGCTCACCTCGACATACTTTTTATTTAATGAACAATACTTTGAACAGACTGACGGCGTCGCAATGGGTAGTCCCCTGTCACCCATTGTGGCTAATCTTTTCATGGAAGACTTCGAGGACAGAGCGCTCCAGACGTCGGATTTGAAACCTACGTGTTTTTGGCGATATGTGGACGACACCTTTGTTATCTGGCCTCACGGCATTGCATCGCTGAATGTTTTTCTTGAGAATCTTAACTCGCTTCATCCCAACATCAAGTTCACGATGGAGATGGAGAAAAACGGCGAACTTCCATTCCTGGACGTGTTGGTTCGGAGAAAAGAAGATGGCACATTAGGTCACGCAGTGTACCGTAAACCAACGCACACGGACTTATACTTACAGGCCACCAGCTGTCACCATCCTTCGCAACGAAGTGGCATACTGAGGACGTTGGTCCACAGAGCACGAGCCATATCAGACTCAGACAGCTTATCCAATGAGCTACTCCATCTGCGTACCATTTTCCAACAAAATGGATATTCCGAACGGGAGATTCGCCGTGCCTTACAACCAAAGCGGGTTACCCAACGTGAGGAAGTGGAAGAAGGCGAAGAACAAAGGGGAATGGTCATCTTGCCATACATCGGCGGTGTCTCTTCAAAAATAGGAAGACTATTGAAGAGGCATAAAGTTAAATGTGTTTTTCGTCCGCCAGCAAAACTCAGAGCTCTCTTGGGCTCATCTAAGGACAGCCTTGGCCTAAGAAGACCCGGTGTTTACGAGATTCCTTGTAGCTGCGGCATGTCGTACATCGGATAAACTTGTCGCACTGTGGAAGAGAGATGCACTGAACACCGACGCCACACTCGTCTGGAGCAACCAGAAAAGTCTGCAGTGGCCGAGCATTGTCTCAGTACAGGACATTCTATGAATTATCAACATACAAAAATTCTCGCATCGACGAGTTCGTACTGGGACAGTGTTATTAAGGAAGCAGTGGAAATACGTAGCTCGACGAATCTTGTAAACAGAGACACGGGCTTTCAGCTTAGTTCAGCATGGGATCCTGCACTGGCCATATTGAAGTCGCTTCGAGCAGAGAGGAATACTATTGGTCATAAGACGGACGACGATTCGCCAGCAACATAAATATTCTGTTGACAACGGGAGGATAATCAAGGCGCCTACGTGGACGCGCAGTTTTGCTTGCGGCTTCCGACAGAGGTGGCTGGGGCGGCCGATGGCAGCGCAGAGTAACAGCGGCAGCCTCCGCCCTTGCGGCTTCCGACAGAGGTCGCTGGGGCTGTCGATGGCAGTGCAGAGCAGCGGCGGCAGCCTCCGCGCGTGCGCCGAAGTATTTGGTCCTTCATCCTGTAGGTGGCGTTACTGTCCTTCCAGCTATCAGTTGATATCGTCGCTATTGGCCATCGAATTTGGCGCCTCCACGCATGCGCACTTCCTGCCTAAAACTGGCATAAATAGGGGGCCCTGGTGCTGCCTTAGCAGTGTGTTCGTCGCACCTGAAGATATCGGCCAGTTGTGCTGACGAAATATTGTGGAGTTTTCACTATAACATCCGACGTCTCGCCCGAGAACCATACATGCAACATGTCCGTCGGGAAAGCCTCAAGCAACACATTGATGTATGAGTTTGCAAAGCAACACCAAGGCTAAAATATTACGATCCAGTATATCAGTTAAAGAATAAGCTTCCACGAACAGTCGCTATTTAGCTGATGCACGGTCAATGAGTCCCTTTTGATCTCGGCCATGGAACTGGACCTTCTGGTAATCGCTAAATAGTGTTGATTCTCCGACATTTCCAAATGTCTAAGGGCAGACATATTTATTACATGGATGAGACATATTCAGATTTCGGGCTCCTTCCCTTAGATCCCAACGGAGGTTTCGAAACGTCGACTTTTGAAGAAGAAATTTAAAGTGGAACATGACACGGCCTAACAATCTACAAGGTAACCCTTCAATAAAAACGGTTACAATAGCCTGCAGACATAAGTAATAACGATACATTCAGTTATTTCTCAATGAAGCGAGTGTTCAGTTACTATTGTACGAAAAGCAGCATGCTTGTGATATTCTTATTCTAAGTCTCGCTTATAAGCTTGCTGAACATAGAGTAGTTTCTGCAGCCTCAATGTATCATGACACAAGTGATTATCCATGATATCGGAGAGACTTTTTGAATCAGCTGTCCGACTGGTGCTTACCTCAACTTTTATATAAATTATAAAGTGTTGAGTTTAGGAGAAATGAATCGGCCTGGACAGAGAGTGTCATCATTTTCCACAGCGTGAAATCCGTCATACTCGAAAAATTTATACCGTCTTGGTGACAGTCATTGCAGTGGAATACTGTTACCCAGTCCTAACATCTCTGACAGGATCATATTAAAATGAATGAACAGGGATTTCTTGAAAAACGGTCTTCAGATCATGAAGTAGGGGGCAAGGAGGGCGTGAGTGTTGTGACTATAGAATAGTATACCCAAGATCTCACTGAGTACCTGAGAAGCTAGTGTTACAGGCTAAGACAACCGCTATGAGTCCAATGTTCCGCATGAGATAAATACCGCTCACACCATTCATCACTTCATTCGTCGATCTACACTCCTGGAAATGGAAAAAAGAACACATTGACACCGGTGTGTCAGACCCACCATACTTGCTCCGGACACTGCGAGAGGGCTGTACAAGCAATGATCACACGCACGGCACAGCGGACACACCAGGAACCGCGGTGTTGGCCGTCGAATGGCGCTAGCTGCGCAGCATTTGTGCACCGCCGCCGTCACTGTCAGCCAGTTTGCCGTGGCATACGGAGCTCCATCGCAGTCTTTAACACTGGTAGCATGCCGCGACAGCGTGGACGTGAACCGTATGTGCAGTTGACGGACTTTGAGCGAGGGCGTATAGTGGGCATGCGGGAGGCCGGGTGGACGTACCGCCGAATTGCTCAACACGTGGGGCGTGAGGTCTCCACAGTACATCGATGTTGTCGCCAGTGGTCGGCGGAAGGTGCACGTGCCCGTCGACCTGGGACCGGACCGCAGCGACGCACGGATGCACGCCAAGACCGTAGGATCCTACGCAGTGCCGTAGGGGACCGCACCGCCACTTCCCAGCAAATTAGGGACACTGTTGCTCCTGGGGTATCGGCGAGGACCATTCGCAACCGTCTCCATGAAGCTGGGCTACGGTCCCGCACACCGTTAGGCCGTCTTCCGCTCACGCCCCAACATCGTGCAGCCCGCCTCCAGTGGTGTCGCGACAGGCGTGAATGGAGGGACGAATGGAGACGTCTCGTCTTCAGCGATGAGAGTCGCTTCTGCCTTGGTGCCAATGATGGTCGTATGCGTGTTTGGCGCCGTGCAGGTGAGCGCCACAATCAGGACTGCATACGACCGAGGCACACAGGGCCAACACCCGGAATCATGGTGTGGGGAGCGATCTCCTACACTGGCCGTACACCACTGGTGATCGTCGAGGGGACACTGAATAGTGCACGGTACATCCAAACCGTCATCGAACCCATCGTTCTACCATTCCTAGACCGGCAAGGGAACTTGCTGTTCCAACAGGACAACGCATGTCCGCATGTATCCCGTGCCATCCAACGTGCTCTAGAAGGTGTAAGTCAACTACCCTGGCCAGCAAGATCTCCGGATCTGTCCCCCATTGAGCATGTTTGGGACTGGATGAAGCGTCGTCTCACGCGGTCTGCACGTCCAGCACGAACGCTGGTCCAACTGAGGCGCCAGGTGGAAATGGCATGGCAAGCCGTTCCACAGGACTACATCCAGCATCTCTACGATCGTCTCCATGGGAGAATAGCAGCCTGCATTCCTGCGAAAGGTGGATATACACTGTACTAGTGCCGACATTGTGCATGCTCTGTTGCCTGTGTCTGTGTGCCTGTGGTTCTGTCAGTGTGATCATGTGATGTATCTGACCCCAGGAATGTGTCAATAAAGTTTCTCCTTCCTGGGACAATGAATTCACGGTGTTCTTATTTCAATTTCCAGGAGTGTACATTTAAATAAGCATTAATGCTCCACAAGCACCCTTACAGTGTGTGTCAGACGCTATATTATATACCATTGTTGCTTGCCCTGTTTCCTGTTTGAGTCGCGAATGACGCGCTTTGAGAACGGCAAACATACCGTGATGCACAACACCTCTCTGGCAGCGTCTTCCACTGGAGTTAGTTGGATGTCTCCGTGACCCTTTCAGCTCACTACAAGAACCTGTGACGAAACGTGCTACTCTTCTCTGTATCCCTTTACGCATGCTATGTACTGGGAATCGAGACTAATGTGCAATAATTGAGTACCGGTTGAGATAGGGTTGCTAAGCAACCTCCACCGTGGATGTATTAGATTTGTTGAGAATTCCTCCAATGGATCTATCTAGCGTCTACCTTTCTTATGCGATTTAGTTTGGTTTTAAATAGCTCCGTACGCATAATACGAGATACTTTATACGCTGAAGCGCCAAAGTAACCGGTATAGGCATGCGTATTCAAATACAGAGATATGTAAACAGGCAGAATACGGCGCTGCGGTTGGCAATGCCTGTATAAGACAAGTGTCTATTGCAGTTGTTAGATCGGTTACTGCTGTTACAACGGCATCTCATCAAGATTTAAGTGAGTTTGAATGTGGTGTTATAGTCGGCGCACGAGCGATGGGACTCAGCATCTCCGGGGTAGCGATGAAGTGGGGATTTTCCCGTACGACCATTTCACGAGTGCACCGTGAATATCAGGAACCCGGTAAAACATCTTTCTCCGACATCGCTGCGTCCGGAGAAAGATCCTGCAAGAACGGAACCAATGATGGCCGAAGAGAATCATTCAACGTGATAGAAGTGTAGCCTGTCCGCAAATTGCTGCAGATTTCAATGCTGGGCCATCAACAAGTGCCAGCGTGCGAACCATTCAACGAAACACCATCGATATGGGCATTCGGAGCCGAAGGCCCATTCGTGTCCTTGATGAGAGCACGACACAAAGCTTTACGCCTCGCCTGGGCCCGTCAACACCGACGTTGGACTGTTGATTACTGGAAACATGTTGCCTGGTCGTACGAGTTTCATTTCAAAGTGTATCGAGCGGATGGACTTGTACGGGTTTGGAGGCAACGTCATGAAGCTATGGACCCAGCATGTGAGTAGGGGACTGTTCAAGCTGGCAGAGGCTCCGTAATGGTGTGGCGCGTGCAGTTGGAGTGATATGGGACCCCTGATACGTCTAGGTCCGACTCTGACAGGTGACACGTGCATAAGCATTCCGTCAGATCACCTGCATCCATATGTCCGTTGTGCATTCCGAAGGACTTGGGCAATTCCAGGAGGACAATGCGACTCCCTGCACGTCCTGAATTAGTTTAAACACTTCCGCTGGCCACCAAACTCCCCAGACATGAACATTATTGAGTATATCTGGGACGCTTTGCAATGTCCTTTTCAGAAGAGACCTCTACCTCCTCGTATTCATACGGATTCATGATGTCAACTCCCTCCATCACTACTTCAAACATTAGTCGAGTCCATGCCACGTCGAGCTGCGGCACTTCTGCGTGCTCGCGGCAACCTCACACGATATGAGGCAGGTGTACCAGTTTCTTTGGCTCTTCAGTGCAGATGTGACTGATTTGTGCAATCTTGTAATCCTAAAATAATGGTCCTTTCTACCTATTTATGCGGAATACATTTATTTATACTGAAGGTCAACTGCCGATATATGCACCATGCATCTATCCTCTGCAGATTGTCCTGCATTTCGCTACCATTTTCTAGCACTGTGACTTCTCTATGCACAACAGTATCATTCATGAACTTCCTCTTGGAGCTTTCAAGTTTAATTACCAGGTCATTTAAAAATGCTGTGAACAGATGGTCCAAAACACCCTTAGAGTACGTCCTAATTTTACATCTGCAGATTTATTTCCGTTAAAAATGGCTCTGTGCACTATGGGACTTAACCGTTATGGTCATCAGTCCCCTGGAACTAAGAACTACTTAAACCTAACCAACCTAAGGACGTCACGCACATCCATGCCCGAGGCAGGATTCGAACCTGCGACCGTAGTGGTCGCGCGCTTCCAGACTGTAGCGCCTAGAACCGCTCGGCCACTGCGGCCGGCTATTTCCGTTAAGAACGACATACTAGGTTATGTTTGAAACGATCTCTTCAGTTCAGTCATACAGCTAGTCTAATTCGCATGATGGTATTTTGTTCACTATTCGACTGTGCGGAATGGTATCGAAAGCCTACTGCAAGTCAAGGACTACAGCGTCAACCTGCGCCCCTATATATACTACCTTGTGTCTGGAGTGTCTGGGTTTCACACGATCGTTGCTTGCGAAATCGCGGTTGATTCCTAAAGATATTTTCCGTCGCCAGAAAGGTAGTGATAAGCGAGTGTAAAACGTGTTCTAAATCTTTGAAACAGACTGATATCAGTGATACAACTATATAGTTGTATGCGTTGGTTGAACGACCCTTCTTGAAAATGGGAGTGATCTGGGCATATTTGTAATCACTAGGACGGCTTCACTAGTTCAGCGAACTACGATGTACTTCTGTTAGAAGAGGGGCAAGTTCTTTCGCTTGTATGTGCTATGTAGTATCGTGTAGGAATCCCAGCAGGTTAAGTAATCTTTCGCGCGTTGAGCACTTTTATTTGATTTTTGTATCCTGTGGTGTTTTCTTTCGATGTCTGATTTTCGTGCGAAGATTGAAACGAGGATCTGCAGTACGATCTTCCTCAGTGAAACAATTTTGTAAAAAATGCTAGTCATCGCTCGTGAGGAATGGAGCAGTAAGGAACAGAAGACCTTCATTACTTACATGAGAGGAAACCTATCAAACGAGCAGTTGTTAAAACTGTGATGCGATCACTTGCCCATGGCCGGGGGTCATGACGAAATGCACTGCCTGATGAAAAAATGAAACACACAGAATGGGAGGAGAATACGAGTTGAGATTTTACGGGTTGAAAGGTTATGTGATGTTATTTCAGTAATTACGATATCGCGTCAAATTTGCAAGGAACTTGGTAGTATGAGCCCATTGATCTGTATCACCTTGCACAAACTATGGCCTGGGATGAATGCACTGATTCGATTGGAAATGGTGTCATGAATCCATTGTATTCTCTCCTGAGTTTAGGCGGCCCACAACTGATGTTATTGGTCCTTGATATCATGGATGCTGGCTGGTCCCACACATCTTCTATTGGGAACAGATCTAGGGATCCTGCTGGCCACGAGAGTATATCGACATAACGCAGGCACTTCATACAGAGACTTGCCATGTATGGACGTGCATTCAAAAATGGCTCTGAGCACTATGGGACTTAACATCGATGGTCATCAGTCCCCTAGAACTTAGAACTACTTAAACCTAACGAACCTAAGAACATCACACAACACCCAGTCATCACGGACGTGCATTCTCGTGTTACAAAATAGCACCATGGTACTGTCGCATGAGAGGTAACACAGGAGGACGCCGAATGTCCGCGATGTACCGTTGTATCGTCATATTTCCTTCAGTCTCTACCAGCCGTATCCTGATGGCTCCCCACTCCATGACGCCAGAAGTAACACCGTTGTGCCTCTATGAACCATTAGAAGAAAGTTCCCCTCCCTAGGTCGTCGCTGTACTCGTTGACAGTGGTCATTTTGAGTAGTGTAGAACTGCGATTCAGTCGCTGCACCACTGCGATGCCATTCACCAGCAGTCCACGTTTCCCAGTCGAGGCACTACTCTAAACGCAACCGTCTGTGTTTCGGTATTAACGCCAGCTTACGCATGGGACGGTAATTCCCTACTTCGGCTTATGCTATTCTCCGAGCAATGGCGCGGGGTGACACAGAATCCAACAGGGAACGCATTACTTGTTCTCGGATGGCAGACGCAGATGAGGTTACGATATGTTTGACGCACTCTATGGCGCTCCTTCCTTGTGGTGTCAGATGTGATCAACTGGAACTTTGACGACGAGCATGCCTGCCTTCACGTCCCCGTGCAGTTCAACATCAGGCCACCGTAGGTCCCAACACCTCATAAATCTCGATACTGCACGATTCGACCACCCGACCAAATAGTCTCAGGATGAAACCCACTTCAAACTCTGTCCTATGCTAAAATAACTGTCAGGCGCTGATAACGCTGTCACATGCGTGTACGTGACAAATCCATTTTGTTCATTTACATCTACATCTACATGGAAAATCTGCAAATCACATTCAAGTGCCTGGCAGAGGGTTCATCGAACCACCTTCACAATTCTCTATTATTCCAATCTCGTATAGCGCGGGGGAAGAATGAACACCTATATTTTCCGTACGAGCTCTGATTTCCCGTATTTTATCATGGTGATCGTTCCTCCCTATGTATCTCGGTCTCAACAAAATATTTTCGCATTCGGAGGAGAAAGTTGGTGATTGGAATTAAGTGAGAAGATTCCGTCGCAACGAAAAGCGCCTTTTCTTTTAATGATGTCCAGCCCAAATCCTGTATCATTTCTGTGACACTCTCTCCCATATTTCGCTGTAATACAAAACGTGCTGCCTTTCTTTGAACTTTTTCGATGTACTCTGCCAGTCCTATCTGGTAAGGATCCCACACCGCGCAGCAGTATTATAAAAGAGGACGGACAAGCGTATTGTAGGCAGTCTCCTTAGTAGGTTTGTTACATTTTCTAAGTGTCCTGCCAATAAAACACAGTCTTTGGTTAGCCTCCCCCACAACATTTTCTGTGCGTTCCTTCCAATTTAAGTTGTTCGTAATTGTAATATCTAGGTATTTAGTTGAATTTATGGCTTTTAGATTAGTCTGATTTATTGTGTAACCGAAGTTTAACGAGTTCCTTTTAGCACTCATGTGGATGACCTCACACTTTTCCTTATTTAGGGTCAACTGCCACTTTTCGCACCATTCAGATATCTTTTATAAATCGTTTTGCAGTTTGTTTTGGTTTTCTGATGATTTTATTAGTCGATAAACGAGAGCGTCATCTGCAAACAACCGAAGACGGCTGCTCAGATTTTCTTCAAAATCGTTTATATAAGGAACGGCAAAGGGCCTATAACACTAACTTGGGGAACGCCAGAAATCACTTCTGTTTTACTCGATGTGTTTCCGTCAGTTTCTACGAACTGTGACCTCTCTGACAGGAAATCACAAATCCAGTCACATAACTGAGACGATATTCCATAAGCACGCAGTTTCACTACGAGCCGCTCGTGTGCTACAGTGTCAAAAGCCTCCCGGAAATCCAGAACACGGAATCGATCTGAAATCCCTTGTCAATAGCACTGAACACTTCATGTGAATAAAGAGCTAGTTGTGTTTCACAGGAATTATGTTTTCTAAACCCATATTGACTGTGTGTCAATAGACCGTTTTCTTCGAGGTAATTCATAATGTTCGAACACAATATATGTTCTAAAATCCTGCTGTTCCTAGTTATCATTCAACATCTGACACTGCTCACGCCCCTTATGTACACTAACGGGCCAAGTAACAACAGTGAACTCGAACAGCACTAATGCACTCTGGTGGTCGTTGTACTTGTCACAGAGGAATTGCATCTCTAATACCCGTCAACGGTGTGTACGTGTACGGAGTTACAGCGCCGTAGGGCTCTTACAGCGAGCGTATGTCTCGCCTTCCGGCTCAGGTCGGCTACAGGCTTAGTTTGATAGACTCCTCTGGTTCGATCCGTCGCGCGCAGGGGAACCAGGCAATGCCCTGTTTCGTAGGGCAGGGGGACCGTGTGGAGATCCGGCGGCTGCACGGAGGCGGAAGGTTGTTGTTGGCGAGAGTGCTTCGGTGGACTGGCCAGCTCGAGGTTGTTCTACGGCTTTTCCGTTCCTTGGAGGTAATTCGTTGACGGTTATCTCTAATTCAAATGTTATTGCGGTTTTAGTTGTCGCAAGGATCATCTGGTCGGTTACTAAATTCGTTTGGGTTGTTGGCGTTGTGATTAAATTTTCATGTGGTTTTAAGTGCTGCACAGATCAGCTAGCCAACCATTTGTAGCAAATTTACCAGTGGTTTTAAGGTGCTGTAGAGATCATGTGGGCAGGTGTTGAATTCGTTTGAGGTGTTGTAGTTGTTGATTATTTTTTCGTATGCTTTTAAGTGCTGGATAGGTGAGCTGGGCAGACAGTGTGTTCGTTAGCATTGCAGCAGTTTGTTGCTTAAAGTTACCAGTGGTTTTAGGTGCTGCACAGATTTGCCAGACAGTTGTCGGCATGGTTGGTGTAGCTGCTCAGCAGCTTCTGTGTTGATTAGCGAAACTGCAGGTTGACGCTGGTGGCCCTCATGACAGTTGTGAGTTGAAGGAAGCTGTTGCTGATATTTACCACTTCTGATATGCCGCAGTGGTAGGCATTGCACTCCACGGAAACTGTATTTCAGTGATAACGCAGTTGTCCGTTATTACCGGATTGAAATCCGTTTGTGTCGGAAGGCGTGAATGATAATAGTTTTAGAACGCTTTTAGGTATATCTTTCAGCCTTGTATCTCTGCAATTAGTGTGTACCCCAGTGGCCCAAATGGATTGTCAGTTCTGGCCGCTCATTGTGTTGTTGAAAAAGTGATTGCTAAGGTATTGTAACTGTGATAATTCTGCTGCCTACACTCAAGAACTGATAGTGGGATGGAGCTCGGGTTACATTACATTGACATCCACCCATGTCTTCAGGGTGCCTCGCCTTTTTTGTCAAGCAGTGTACAAGTCAATCCTCGACAACTTCATACATCAGTTGATTGATAGACCCAGAGGAACACCACGGGAATAGCAGCCGAAAAGTCGACTTTACCAATTTAGTGATAATTTTGAACTATGTGACCCAGCATAGCTTTTATGTTATGTACTTTTCTGTTTGTGCATAAAGGCGACGTTCTCCTTAAGAGGATCAATTTGGATTATTTTCCCTTACAACAGTATGGTAGGCATCTACGTTTTACGCCAGTAATATGACTTACAGCTACACAGATTTTCAGTATTCAACAACATCGCATCCCTGCTACTTTGAAATTATATTGTCCGGCGTACTCGGGACTCTTTTTATACAGGGTTGGCAACCTTTGCAAGAAGAGGAGATCGTTCATTCGAGGATAGTGTAGCCGGTACTTTATGTGTAGCTCTTCAGTATTCGGACTAAAAGTGAGGCGTAAAAAGTTATCCCCGCCCGTATGTGATGGTGCAGAAGATTTCCCAGAAGGCCTGGAGAGGCGTATAGGAAAAGACTTAGGAGAGGCACTAAAAATCGACGCCAAGTGCGGAGCGGCGCCGGCCAGTACAGCGGCCGTTACACCGTCAGAGCGGCCCATGCCCCCACCCCTACCCCGGCCATTCCATTTCTCTGCGCCGCGCCTCGCTATCTACTGCAGCTCGGGGCGGACCATCATATCTCGCGATGCGCTGCCTGGCTGTACAGACCGCCACGCCCTACCTGATCTCGCCCCCTCCGATAAAGCGGTCGCTTTATTGGGAGCGCCGGCGCCCGGCGGCTCGTACGATAACTACTGCGGCCACAAGCCGGAGTTAGTATACGGCAATGCAATCTCAACGAGGAACAGCAAGTGGCTCCGGCTTTGCAGCTTATCGATTTTCGTTTCCATTTTTTTAGTTAGCAATCTTTCAACTGGTTTGATGTTCATTCCTGTTTGAGCTCATATTTTCAGCTCTATAACCGACTTCACATATTCTGACCACTGTTTGCTCCTATTAAGCACACCGAAAGAAAACTAGTATCCTAGAAGACATCACACTAATACCCTGTAACACCACCTCCAGCTTTGGTAGTCTCAGTTCAACGAGTAAGAGAGTCTAATTTTCAGGTATGCCATTTACGGTTTAAACACTCATTAATGCTTAGATCAGGCATATTTACTAATTTTTTTTGTTGTTGTGGGGAGGAGGGGGGGGGGGAGGTGTTTGCAGTATCGCAGTACGGCACCCCTGCACAATTAGGCTGTACCGCAACACATATTGCCTTTCGGCGGCTGCCTCGCCACAACGCGGCCGCAGAACACACGAGACTCCACGACCGCGGCCGGTAAATAAACCATACTTACACCGCACAATACCGTGGCGCCAGTATCACTCCAGGTGGCGCCACAATCGAGAGCCTATATCCTACTCTGGTCGCGTGCCAACTGTGAACTATTCCTGTATGCTTCCGTCGAACGTGTACTTAACCAACCGGCCGGCCCACAGGCGGCCAGCTTACACCGACGCTTGCAATGGGCATGTTCAGACCTAGAGGACTTGGCAGCAAAGGGGAGGATCGGCTTCAATGATACCAAGGGCCGAACTGTGCTGTTCGCCAAGAGACGTCCAGTGATGCCGCAACTACAGCTATTCGGTGAGTATATACAATGGAGCGATGACCTAAAGAACGTTGGCGTCAACCTTGACCCTATGCTGACCAGAAAAAAGCGCCTTCGTGATGTTAAACCGGAAGGTGCAGCAACGACTTAGCGCACTCTATCCACTCGACCCCGATGGTCGGCTCTGGCGCCACACTCTTTTCCGCTCGTGTCTGACCCCTCAAGCGCACAGGAAAACACAGGAAAATAAGGAGTCACTGCTTGATGTCGAGAATAAAATAGTCATTTTTAGACAACAAGAAATAAGGCCACATCTATCTACTGGTAAAAAGGTTCAGTCGAAGTCGAGGTTTAATCATTGATATAGGACTGTCTCGTAGCGTAACTGCCGAGTGCAAAAAGGCAGGTGTATGTAGTGCGAGGCATGAGGCACCATGACTATCATCTAAACTCTCCCCAGCAGATGTAGAGCGTCATACTACGGATGAAATGACGACAGAGACCGTTTTAGGCGGCTCATGGTCTTACTTGACAGATAGTACGGTCACCAGTCCATGTCTATCGCTCACGAGACGACGCACCAATACAGTGAAGAAATAAATAAACAGTAATAGACACTGCTGTTGGAGTAAGTGCCCAGGGGTAAAGACTGTCTCACACCCTTCACCTCCAGAAAGAGAAGGTAGCGGTTCACAGCCAACCAGTCGTTCCATGTGTTCCAACAAGAGTCGTTCTGCGAGCTCCGGCATCAGCCGTCCCCGCGAGCATCCAGAAAGGGAAGGTAGCGGATCACAGCCAACCAGTCGTTCCATGTGTCAACACGAGTCATTCTGCGAGCTCCGGCATCAGCCGTCTCCGCGAGCATCCAAACGAGTAGCGCCGCCATTCACAGCTAGGAATGACTGGCTGCAGGACGCTCGCGAGTTGCTTCGCCGTCGTCCCCGAGCAGTTGTCGTCTGCTATTGACCGCAGCCTCGTGAGTCTGCTGCCTTACATTCCACCAGCCGCTACGCCATCACCGCGCAGCCGCCGCCCAATGGCTGGGCACGGCCTCGCTGGACGCCGCTTGCCCTATGTCCTCGACCTGCTCAGCTGTCACCAGGTGCTGCAATCGCTCGCCGAGGACACCTGCCTCGCGGGAATCGGCAGTTACGAATGCTATGAGACAATCTTACTTCAGTGATTCACTGACTTAACCGTCTTGCTAGCGGATACAGTGTAGTCATATTTCTTGTTGTCTAGAAGTGACTATTTTAATCTTCACTCCTTATTTTCCTGTATTGCATGTTCACTGAATTAATAAAATGTTGTCCATCATTATTGGTGGCACATCAATAAATGTTCTCCCCTCGTGGCCACGGACGGAAAAGTGCTGCTATGTTTTACCTGCTGTCCCAAATGGTCCCAGATATTTTCTGTTGGGTGATTAAGAACTCATGACTATAAGAGCCCAGCTTCTGGCTATTCTTCGAGCCCTTCAGTACGCCGTAAAGTGCTGGAACTGTTGACATCTAGACAGTGGAGGATCCACTCATCAGCTCAGCGCTAAAACTGTTGACATCTGGACAGTGGAAGATCCAAAGATCCAGTAGTACATGACACCATGAAGCTGATATTAGAGGTCAAAATATGAATCAAGAAGTTACTATGTGCTGAGCAGAAGCATACTGTGTCGTATAAGGCAATGAAACATAGTTAATCTAGAAAAAGTAGCGATCTGTGACGGAGCGAGGGGACACATGGAATTACCACCTAAAAGAGCTCTTTGAAACAATCAGGCAGAAGTGGAACACAAATTGGCAAGAGACCTCTAAATACGAAAATGAAGATTTCGCGAAAGTGAATCCAGTGCTGATTCCTAAATTCTGCCACGGGAAAAATCGATGCTCCGGAGACTCACAAACGCTACAGGGCGCCTCTCATTCGACCATGGCTATTCCAGGTAGCATTTACATTTACCCAGCCTGGTCACAACCCCCATATGCGATAGTCGATAGTAATGAAGTAGACCATGTGAATCACGTGTTTTTTGCTGCATGAGCAGATAAAAAGCTGCAGGCCACCTCCTACAACGTTTTATCACAACCGATTGTTGCTTGCGGACATGTATCACCGTACTACTTTGCTTGAAAAACCTGAGAACCTATCGGCTTTTATGCTTATGTTTGTCGCAAGAGCAGGGGAATCCCCAATGTGCTCTTCAGTGTGTTAAAAACTCATGAGTATGTGTGGTGGTGGCTGTATGAGCCCTGCTCAGACAAACAAGAAAAAGAGTCGGCTCATTTAGTGGGCTAACCGAGGCGCGATCGGGTCAGTGGGGGGTGATGTTGGTTGCTACGATTCACCTTCTGTTCCAAAGAGTCTCAGACATTTTCTTCGAGTTTAATATAGGATCATTCAGCGGGCCAATCGAGACGTGATTGGGTGATTTATTGGACAAATCAAGATGTGACGTGGTGCCATAGAGTTATTCAAACCAGGAACGTATCCGTGCAACACAGTTAACATGGCTAGCGTGATCTTGGAAGACGGCAGCAACTGCAGCATACTGTTCGCAAAGGTATTGATAAAAGTGCAACACTTAGTCACCGAGAATGTTATAAAAGAAATCGTGGTTCATATTTACTGGAACCTGAATGAGTGGGCCCAAATCATGATAAATCATTTGAAAAGAACCAAATTCGCAAATCATCGGACTTCATTCCTCGCCTCTAGTCGGCTACTGCCCGGTTTCTGGGTTGTTAGGCCCACTGAAAGCCTGTAACTTTATATGCCGCCTTGAGCAGTGATCTTTCGGAGGTACTCGACTCGATATGTCCAGTGCATACAGTTCCCTCCACGACGTTCATTCGAAAACTGGTTGACGCGCATTCACTGGCAGCAGCAGCTCTGTCGGTTTCGAGACCGATTGTGTATGACAAAGTGTGGCGTTGAATCAGGCAGCTAAGTTAATCACAAGACGAGCGGATTTTCGTTCGGTATTGCCTCCCAGGATGTAATCACTATATATTTCACTTACAGAGAGACACACAAAATTCAAGAATATAATCTATATTGAACGGGGCACTCAATAACTTATCTTCCAAATATTTAAAATCGAGAATGACCGTGAAAGGATTTAATAACTTGATATCACAATAACATGACTCCCAGGAGGTGTAAAATGAAATTCAATTTCGTATAGTGTACACAATACGAGAAAAGTCCTCCTTCTCCACTAAAGTATACGGATTCTTGTCATAAGTACGACACATAATTTATGTTTTAACTCCGGTAAAACTTAAGCAGATATCAGAAATCAATTAAGACATGAACATGTACAGGTGGTACAAAAATATAGACATGGCGGGACCAGTGTCACAATTGCTTTCGGTAAACGTAATCGTTTAGTTTCTGTAGGAGTCTACATGGCGTCCAAATGAAACATAATTATGTATGACGTGATATAGAGTGGAATGTGCAAATAAATTAAGCTGTGCTTATAAGTCCCAGCCTAGCTACCAGCTCGGAAGTCGCGCCACATTCCAAAACAATCGTCATAATTGTGTGACACCAATGAGTGTCGTCATCAGTGCTGTTCATTTTACTGGCAGAAATTTGAGCTGTGCTCTTAGATCTGATCATGTCAATAACTGCTACATATTCCGGAAAAGCCCCGTAAATCATACACTAAGCATAAATGTCACACTACAACTCGAATTTATTGGATTTTTTCTTTTACAGAACAGCTTTCCACACCAAATCCCGTTTAGTTCATACATTTCTTATAGGTGGAGCTACATCTGCATCGATGAGTAGTTCATGCATTATCCGAAAAAGGCGCTATAACGGACTCTATCCGTTGTTGACACCTTTTTTCCTGGTTTAATGCTGACGTTTTTCCTTAACTCGATCTGTACTTGAGACAAGACATATTCATCAATATAATTAAATAACATAGTCTTTAATATAGAGCGAAAGGAGAAAAAGACTGTGAGAAACTGGTCATGTTTTATTTAATGCATTTGAATTTTTTCAGTCATATGTAACACTTCATACAGTTGAAGGTATCCAGTATACAAGGTTTAATTCAGTGGTAGCGGCGGTCGTTCTCGATTCCCTGCTTCTCCGTTGCTAGAATTTGATTGTATCTATGGGCTATGAATTGCTATAATTTCCTATAAACAGAGTATCATGCCCGGAGTAATGGAAAAATACACATTTTTAACCATTCCTGAACAATCGGGAAGAAAGAATTCACCCACAGTTCTTATCCGCAATGTGCCATCGGCTTCACAGCGTCACTTTCCAGAGTTACAGCTGGAGTCTGTTGGTAGTTCTTGTACCTATTATTGCGTGTAATTTCCATGCAAATTTTCTCTGTTCATTAACTAACCACGGAGGTATTTTAATTAGGAACGCCCCAGATAGTGTCAAAACTTCTTCTCCGGCTTTTTGTCCTCAGAATTTCTTTAACCAATGAATCAGTGAATGTACTTCACACACTGGCTGAAATAAATCAGTTTAAGTATCGGTAACAGTGTGTATTGCTTTTATGGCATTTAGCCGTTTTGTTTCAAACTTATCAGGGAATGGTCCTACCTGACTTGTCGAAACATGTACTGAATTTTTTTTATACAGGAAGAATATAGCAAAAGAAAGGCCATGTCAAAATTATAGCTGCTAAGACGCACTGCAAGTATTAAAAAACGTTGAAAAGTGCCTAATTCATAGTTCCTCCGACTGATGAAGAATTGTACACTCCTACCAGAGCTGTAGCAGCCGCATATCCTTTGTTGGAGGCGCGCCGGTAAACAAGTAACAAGACTCGGGTGATCGTGATATGTAAAGCCAATATCAGTTTTAGTTGCTAGTTTCTCCGCAAAAATTGTCCGCAGATAGTTTTCACTCAAATTTGTCTCTCATTTAATATCTATAATGATCACCAGTCGCTTTCCCAGTAGCATAAGTGTTAAAATGGTGATGAAACTGAATTAATAGTCATTGTGTTGAAAGCTTAATGTTAAGCAGTGTGCATACCACGTTTTGTGTAATAAAATCTGACAGTGAACTACATAAATGGCAGAAAGACCCGAAGTGCAAATACATACTTTGCTTCGGCTTGATAATGCTCTACTGATCGAAACCGGTGGCAATGTGAATAAAAATAAACAGCTGATGGACATCTAAAGTAAGGTTTCAAAATGAAACTCACAAAACTGTGAAAAAGAAATCCGAAAAATATACTGTACAGGGTAACCACAAAGTTTCGTTACCCCCATTAATAACCAACAAAAACCCCTACGCTTGAATAAATAACTTGTACAATAGTTGAATACATCAGTTTTATTGAGCTACGAACAATGTAGAGCAGCTCGTGAGGGGCACTGCACCATTGCCGATGGAGATCTATGAGACAGACCTCAGGATCACATTTAAGATGAACATTGCTAATTTCTTCTTCAACTAGACTAAGCACCTTCAAGATATCATACAGTATAGGAAGTCGCAAAACAATGTTTACTTCAGCAGAAGTGTAGAGGAGATGCCAATAATTTGTAGCTGACGCGAAGATGAAGCTTGTTTTTGTCCCCACATCCGCTGTGTCTAACGCCGATCAGTCAAGTTTTGTCAAAGAACTGCTAGCAAACCAGAGTTTATCATTTCGAGCCGAAGAAAGATAGTCTGTTGTGCAATCGATTAATGCTATGACACACTCATATACAACATAGACGGTGATAAGTAAGAGTGGATTACCGTTTCCGCAACTTTTTATCTGTCTTCAGGGACCTCAATGCACTTTAGGACCAAAAGCAATAAAAGTGAAAGAAATCTTATAATCAACCTACCAAAATCTGGAAAACAGGTGGAAATAATTTTCAAAATTTCATTCGAACTGTTTCGAACCAGCTGCAGAAATTAATTCATTGCTTTTGTTCGACTCTTGACCTTAACATAATGATAACTCTGTCTTTCAGGAGGATGACGAAAAGACTGTTGATATAATTCACATTACACCTGGAACAGCCAATGTGACTCTCGATAAAGATTTTTTTTCGACTGTGGAAATAATTTTTAAGGAAATTGTCAGACAACGTAATTTGTGATAGCTCCTTCTCATTTGAGGTTTATCAGGAGTACAGTATTCTTATATTTGTCATTCGTGGTTTATCAGTTTGCATCGACACATTTTACGAATTGCTGTACATATGCTCAATATGCAATACAATAAGTAGAGCGAAGGCCAGGACAATTTCTTACTCCACTGTAATTCTGTCTAAATAAAACTAGTAACTACTCTGGTGTGCCTGAAAGCATTAATTTTTCTTTGTCAAGTATGCCTGGTGTAAGGAAAAAATTCGTTTTCGTCACTCAGCTGACGTTCCGATATATTGTGAGGACTTGGGAGAATAAACAAGGAACTGTTTCATTATTATTAAAGTATAAATTATTCAAAAATTATTCTAAGGACTGCACTACGGGAACTGTTATAAAACGATGCGTATGTATCAGATATTTCATTTCAATAAATTAAAGTCACAACTGATGGAATTCGTCTGTCATGTAACATTAAACACTGCCTTGATTTGTTTTCCTCGCTCGTCTGCTTGTCACCTTCGTAATAATTACATATGCAATAATTTAGCTGTTGTACAAGGGGTTATTTTTAGGAAATATGGTGCGAAATTGTGATATAGTGTGTTTCAGTGCGCGATGCGCCAGCGTCACGGCAGGCGGCGTACAAAGGCTGGCTGGCGCGTTATGCAGGTGACACAGTTTTGCAACGAGCGCCGGTATGTGTGTACGTGCACGCCAGCCATCAACGGCCACAACGCAGCATTAGCAGAATTACGCATGCATGGGCCGCCTGTGGCGCGGTTGCGTTAGCCAACTCATCGAGAACGTTCTAATAAACACGGCGCCGCGTAACCGGCGGATTCAGCAGCGGTCTGCACTATTTAAGGGCATCAGAGGTGGGCGTCGGCATCGGTTCGACCGATTGGGCGTTCGGTCGCTCTTACGCCGTCGACATCAGTGACGCTGTCCCCGAGGATCGGCCAGCAGAGGGCGTTGCCCGTTGCTGCACCGACGACTCCCGGCGTCGTCACGAGCTGCCGCATCTGCAGGAGGCGCGCTGGGCCAGGCCTCATGCCGCTAACCTCCTACCGCCTGCACAGCCGCTGACCGAGCACGGCGTCGCGTTCCCCGGACTGCGTGCATCAGCACGTCTCCACCACGACACGAGCGGTGGGGCTGAGCTTCCGGAAAATGTATTGGAGGAAGCAACAATAAAGAGGAAGATTGCCAAAAACAGCCACCTTCTTCTACCCAGCCGTACCCTACAACCCCGATCACGTCATCCGCAACATCTTTTGTATGATTTAGGTGCTTCATATTTTCTGTTTCACTACGGGGTGCTGTGCTCTCTTGTCACGACCGGTCAAGCACAATGCAGGAAGGGCTGTACAAATCGCTGTCATCAGTGGTTCTTCATGCCAGGAAAAACTAGTGACATTTACAATTTTTAAAAAATACTTGGACTGGGTTTTAGCAGCTAAAATTTTGATAGTGCGTTTCTGACTTGTATTCTTCCTGCATAAAAATTTTAATGAGGATTTCGGAATGTTGGACTGGACGATCCCCTTGTTAGAGGTTCATGCAATACCTTTCATGTCCACTAGCAGCTCAAGAACTAAAAACGTAATAGTAAGGAAAACATACTGATTTCTGTTTGCTAGAAAGTCTCAGTCTGAATCTTATATTTGTTTGGAAATATTGTAAGCATGCATGTTGTTTACTACATGACAGTTTTGAATTGTTGGAGTTTCTCGACCTGCAAAAACGTCGGTGTACGATAACACAAAGAAGATGAAAAAATATTTCGGAATTCTAATCAAGAACAGCTGCCAAAATTAAATTGAAGTAGATGTCCTCGGAGTAGTGAAGCAGCTTAAATCACTTAATAAAAGCAAGTCTTCTGGTCCGAAATGCATACCGATTAGGTTCCTTTCAGAGTATGCTGATGCATAGCTCCATACTTAACAACCACATACAACCACTCGCTGGACGAAAGGTCCTTTCACAAAGACTGGGAAGCTACAGAGGTCACACCAGTTTTTAAGAAAGACAACAGGAGTAATCTACTAAATTACAGGCCCATATCATTAATGTCGGTATGCAGCAGGATTTTGGAACATATATTGTGTTCGAACATTATGAATTACTTCGAAGAGAACGGTCTATTGTCACGCAATCAACACGGATTTAGAAAACATCGTTTTGTGAGACACAACTATCTCTTTAGTCACACGAAGTGTTGAGTGCTATCGGACAAAGGATCTAAATTTGATTCCGTATCTATAGATTTTCAGACGGCTTTTGACACCGTGCCTCACATGCGGCTTGTAATCAAATTGTGTGCTTATGGAATATCATCTCAGGTATGCCACTGGATTCGTTATTTCCTGTCAGAGAGGCATTCATTATTATTTCACATGAAATTGGATGGCTGCTGATGGCTGGTACACGATATACGGTCAAACAATATCAAGCTGCTGAAAGAGAGAGTAAAATATATGACTAAATGGGAAGAATGTCTCGTAGAGAAGCATTGTTAGAGTTGACCGCTGTCCTAGTACTTTATATTGAGCTGTGTTACTGTGTAGTTACAGAGAAAATTGTGCTGTTTCGCTGATGTGAACATGTTATATCCTAGCCAGTAATGCCACCCGAGCCCGCTGCCAAAAGGTTGGCAGCATCAAAGTCCGGACGCCGTCCGCATAAGCAGCGCCAGCGAGACAGGAAATCGCCGCAAGTCTGCGCGCGCCACCGCTGGCTTCTGGCTTCTTAAGCGCTGGAGTTGCGAGCGCTAGCACAGTTCTGGATTCGCCGCTCATTTGTAGACTCGCCACCGAATTGTGTACTTGCTAGTCAGTTGTGTGTTCATCGCAGCAGAGTTGTTGTTTGTCGTCAGCCGACGCTGACCAAGCCGCTCCGACTCGAACTAGACAGATTTCTGTAGACCATGTTCACCACTGTGTTCTGTATCGTCGTTAATAAAGATAAGTACCGACTTTCATTTAATCCGAGTGTTTGGGTTTTCATCTTTCTGTTCACTGTTCCAGCGGACCGGTCGGCCCGCTATTAAAAGTGTGGCGGTGACTTCGTAGGCCGTTTCTACAGCGAAGTGTTGTCGCTACGAAGGCCGCCACAAAAGAACAAGTAACCATTTGGCAAAGAATCGTAAACTGCATACTCGATTGCAATATGAGGTCGCGCGTCCGTGTCGGGAACAGACATACGATCCTTAATTTCAGTGTGGAGAAAGACCCGTTATTCTTCGGCTGTACGATTGCCGAAGAGTCGCCGGAAACAGTCACATCCATTTGATATTGCGCACGGAACAATTTACGGAACGACTACATAAAACTAACTGCAGGAGCGGCAGATGCCAGCCTGATAATCATTGGAAGAATCCTCAGGAAGTGCAGTTTAACCTTTTTCGGCCGATAATGGAGTATT
This sequence comes from Schistocerca nitens, assembly GCF_023898315.1. Lineage (NCBI taxonomy): Eukaryota > Metazoa > Arthropoda > Insecta > Orthoptera > Acrididae > Schistocerca > Schistocerca nitens. The sequence continues at coordinate 720,669,398 of NC_064615.1, read as the reverse complement.
ATGCCAGTCTGGAACCCTTAAAAGGTAGTATCCTAGAAGAATAGCGCGTTTCGTCTAATAACTTGCTAATGGAGGCCGGTTACGCCTTCTACAACCCCCGATATTTCGATCCTGTCAATTTCAAGACACAAACGCAAAGAGAGTGAACTAAATTTCCTTTAGCCAACGTTTAAGATTTCCTTGCACAGTGAACACTCTTTGCATTTGTGCCTTGAATGCTAACAGGGTGGTCACCTGTCGACATATCGGCGGTTGCCTAAGGAATCACCCGGCTCCATTCGTACAAGTTATTTAAACATTGTGATATTTATTTGTTCAATTCCGAGAGCGTACATTTCTATATGAGTAAGCCAACACATTCCTCGTAAGGCACAGATTTTTGGTTTTGATGGTTCAATAGTCATGTGACTTGTTTTATGCGGCCTGTGACGACTTGCTCCCCCGTGCCTTCGTCTGAGTGTACACCTAACATCCTCCACTATTTACTACAGTTTTCTCAGACTATAACTCTCTCGCACAACTGAATTTATTAATGTTTTAGTGCGTATCCTGTCATCCTGCCGCTTCTTCTAGTCAGTTTCAATAAATTGCTTTCCTTGTCCATTCTACAGAGAACATCGTTTTTATCAGTCAGCCTAATTTATAACACATTTATACAACAATGAATCTGAAACGCATCGACTCTCGTCTTTTCAAATTTTACCAGCCTCCATGCTTCAGTTCCATGTATGTACATTTTCAGTTATTTCTTACCCAAATTAAGATCAATATTTGATAATAATAGACCTTTTGGCTAGGAATGTCCTCTTTCTCTGTGCTAGTCTTCTCTTTATGTCGCCTTTGCTTCGACCGCCATCTGCTTCCAAGGTAGGACAACTGCTTTACTGCGACTACTTCGTGGGTCCGAATTCTGAAGTAAAGTTAATCGTTAATCCCATTTCTGCTTCTCTTCATTACTGTCCTCTTTCTTTGGTTTTCTCTCAATCCTTATTCTGAACTTATTAGACTATTTATTCCATTCAGCAGCTCGTGTATTTATTCTCACTTTCACTGAGGATAGCAATGTTGGCAGCGAATCCTTTCACCCGGAATTTTATCCCACTCTTTAACTTTTATTTCCATCATTGCTTCTTCGATGAGTAGGGTGAACAGTAGGGGTAAAGACTGTATCCTTGCCTTAAAACCATTTTCAAAACGAAGCAGCTCTCTTCCAGACGTATTATCCGCTCTTGACTCTTGTAGACGAGTTAAACGATTTTTAAAGGTTCTCAGATTCCGTGAAGATTTCCATTTGGCTTCATTGTGAATCTTTATTGGCCTCTGCGTCCAGTATTAAAAAAATACATTCAATCCCTAAATGTTAGTGTTCATTTATCGTAACTTCCATTGTTGAAGTCATTTTGGAACAGTCATTGATCCGACATGGAGTAGTCGGTGGAGGATTACTACAGACGGAAAAGAATGTTGTAACTAGGACTGTAGTGTTGTTCTGTCACGTGAGACAACTTGTGTGAAGTTACGAGATGTGAACCAAGGAAGTTAGCGGGACCTCTACCTTCGCTAGGTTTTCAACACGCAGCATCAGTGGTGGTAGCAGTAACAGGCTGGTGGGCGTAATGAGGTGCAGCAGTAACGAGGCTGCAGTGTGCTTGCCCTGCAGCGGTGGTCGCAGGCGCCGGTCCGCCGCACACAGCAGAAGGCGCGCAGATTAGGGTGTTAAGTGGCCTGCCCCCTGGAGGATCACAAAGCAGCGAGCACTCTGGAGCCCGCTCCAGCGGCCCGGCCGCCCACCTTAACACAAATTTATGCCCTGCTCCCTGTGCGGTGTTTGCTCATACCGCAGCAAGGAGGAAAAAGAAAACAAACAAAAAGCATACAAGGGACAAAGTGCGTCTGTTTGCCTTGCCACCGTCCCAACAGCAGCTAAAGTGTGCGGCAGTGTCGCTGAAGACAAATGCGGAGGAGAGAACAGTGACTTTTAGTCAAAAACGTCGGTATCAGTGTAAGGGTCGTGCCTTTTCTCAGATGAGATTAAAGCAGGTTAGATACGTTGTTCATTCAACAGATTTATACTATTTGTGGACAGGAAACGTTTAATAATAAATAACAATATAAGAATAAACATTTCCCACAAGAATAAAAATGAGCTCATTTAACCTTTTTTCCGCAGAGCATTACTGAAATTACCCTCTTGCGTAAGTTTTTAAAGTGATCTTCAGTTCGAAGACTTGTTTTATGCAACTGTTCACGCTAAGCTGGCCATCCTTTTCATCTCCGCAAAACTGCAGCAGCCTACATCCTTTTGAACATGTTTACTGCGGTCAAGCCTTAGTTTCCCCGTCGCTCCACACACACACACACACACACACACACACCGTCCTTACATTATGAACCTGATGAGTTATTGATGCCTCCGGATGTTTGTAAAGCGATTCCTCCGAAAGGAAGATGTTTGGTAAGCGATTCCTTGTTTCGGTCAAGCTTTCTGCCCATTGCAATTCAGTGCCTTCTCTTTAGTTATCTGCCATATTTAGTTAACTAATTTGCATGTACACTACAGCATGTAAGGAGGTCAGAAGTGGAATCTTAAACAGAATTTACATTATGTACCATAAATAATACATACAAATGTGGTTCTGGCAAGAAGTCGTCGATAAGTTAGAATAAATTGGTCACCAATAATTTCCTCTGGTTTCTCTGAAACAGCACTTTATAAATAAATTTTTTTACGCTCGTTGAAAACTCATTGGAGAAGGATAAAATAATTTTAAGTGTTGGGCTGTATCGTTGTAACTACTAAAACTGCTAAATTGTCGACATTTCAACCAACTTGCTGCGGTCCTCTTCGGGCCGGTTCAGTCGAAATGTTGTCATTTTGTTCTTTTAGTAGTTACAATGACGCCACCCAATATCCAAAATTATTTTATCCCAAATGACACAGGCTGTGAAAGCCTACGAACTTATATTACTGGAAAAGGTCCGGATTAATACACACTGTTGACAGCCAAAAGTGCCTTTGAAGGCTACTTGTATATTTTTCTCGGGAACCAACCCGTTGGTGAAAGATAAACAGCCAAAGTATGTAAAGCAGTATCTAGTCGGAAGAGGACTTAATTATGCCTTCGATCAACTAGCAGCAGTAAAGCTGTAATATAATATTCATTAAAGAATGTTGATTTACGCACTCAAATGCCACTGACTATCCACACAAAAATCAGCAGTTTGTATATGTTATCTAACGGATTAAGTACGTTAACGCTGTAAAAATTAAATACCTTTATCAACAGAGCAACTCATAACAAATTCTGTGATGTGGACATTATATTATTTACATTCAGTCACTTACGAAACCGCTTAAGCAAACCTTTTCTAAAATTTTGGGAACTAGTGTATTGGCATGGCGATGACTGAAAGCAGTAGAAGTGATATAAGAATCACATTATGAAATTATTCGTTGTACTTACAAAACGTGGTTATAAAGATGTAGCAGGATTTAAAAAAATAAAACTGTTCCTGGATGATTCTTAAACTGCAAACATGTCTGGAAGCGATGTTAAACTTTTTATTAATGTCAGGGTCGAGTAACTCTGTATGCACTGTAAAAGTTCATCTGCGCTTGGTAATACATTTTTATTTTCGATAAGGTTCAAAAATGCTTCAAATGGCTCTGAGCACTATGGGACTTAACATCTATGGTCATCAGTCCCCTAGAACCTAGAACTACTCAAACCTAACTAACCTAAGGACATCACACAACACCCAGTCATCACGAGGCAGAGAAAATCCCTGACCCCGCTGGGAATCGAACCCGGGAGCCCGGGCGTGGGAAGCGAGAACGCTACCGCACGACCACGAGCTGCGGACTATCGATACGGTTTTTGTGTTTTTGAAAATACCGTAATTCTGTCAGAGACAGCAAAGGACTTGGAAGAGCAGTTGAACGGAATGGGCAGTGTCTTGAAAGGAGGATATAAGATGAACATCAACAAAAGCAAATCGAGGATAATGGAATGTAGTCGAATTAAGTGGGGTGATGCTGAGGGAATCAGATTAGGAAATGTGACGCTTAAAGTAGTAAAGGAGTTTTGCTATTTGGGGAGCAAAATAACTGATGATGGTCGAAGTAGAGAGGATATAAAATGTAGACTGGCAATGGCAAGGAAAGCGTTTCTGAAGAAGAGAAATTTGTTTACATTGAGTATAGATTTAAGTGTCAGGAAGTCATTTCTGAAAGTATTTGTATGGAGTGTAGCCATGCATGGAAGTGAAACATGGACGATAATAGTTTGGACAAGAGGAGAATAGAAGCTTTCGAAATGTGGTGTTACAGAAGAATGCTGAAGATTAGATGGGTAGAGCACATAACTAATGAGGAGGTATTGAATAGAATTGGGGAGAAGAGGAGTTTGTGGCACAACTTGACAAGAAGAAGGGACCGATTGGTAGGACATGTTCTGAGGCATCAAGGGATCACAAATTTAGCATTGGAGGGCAGCGTGGAGGGTAAAAATGGTAGAGGGAAACCAAGAGATGAATACACTAAGCAGATTCACAAGGATGTAGGTTGCAGTAAGTACTGGGAGATGAAGAAGCTTACACAGGATAGAGCAGCATGGAGAGCTGCATCAAACCAGTCTCAGGACTGAGGACAACAGCAACAACAACATTTTGATTCTTTGGATGATTTGAAATTGAGTCGCGGGCCCAAACTAGTCACCACTTAAATACAAAAAGTGAAATTTGCGGCTCTGACTGGTTTTCCGTTGTACTGAAAAATAAGTGTGATACTCCAAATGAGAGGGAGGAGGAGGTGTTGATGGTAGTCGGAGTCCGAAAGAAAAGGTAAGTATGAAAACCCCTTCAGTTGGATGAACTTGAATTTGCTACGCAGAATTTCCAATCGTTTCGACGCGACGGAATATGCGTTTACAGTTTCCCCAACAAGCTTCGAGTCACCTATATATTCTGAAACAATTATCTCAACTGAAAGTGTAACTTAATCAAACAGCTAACAGGTCGAAAGCTAAGCAACTACGAAAACTTACAAATGTGAAGCCAAGTGTAGAAATAGCTTGTGAACGTCATGATGTACTAATGTCAGTTACTGTCATCCTGAATCTCCATTCTGGTGAATCTGTACTGTCTCAGCATAAAAAGCCCACTGCGTAATCGACATAATTCTGGAATGTGTAAAAGATAATCTAATTTCTGTCGCTACACAGAATAAGCTCAGAACGGTCGGTGTTGTCTTCGAAAAATGTTATATGCCTCATAAATCCCTACCAGTCTCCAAGGATAGTTAAAAAAATCGTGGCTTTTGAAGGGGTGCTTTCTCAGAACATTGTGTAAGCTGATGTTCATTTATTTATGCATATGTTTTGTTTATACTGACATTGGGCCTTACTTTACAAGTTCGAATTTTTTATCTAATGACGGCAGCAACCGAAATGACATTATAATTAAATAAGTCTATTAAGGGGGAGGGGGGGGGGGTAGGACGTCAAACGGGCCGACTTGGAGCAGGAGAGGCATCACACGACACTTTAATTTCCACTCTCTATAATTTAACAAATAAACTCATCAAACTTTGTCAACATGACCAGGAAGGATTCAGGATTCACACTCATAGCAATTTTTTTACGTGTGAAATTTCATCATTTTTTCACTTACTATTGGCTGCATTTGTTGCTATAGGTACACTTTTCTTCACAAGTAATAGAGATTCTTCGATGAATTTTGCACAGCATACAAAACATACTTACAGGTGTATGAAACTCTAGAATTTATTTAATTACTGAAAAAATGAATGAGCTGCTACATTTTAAACTTCATCTTTAGAAAAAACTCAAATTTTATGGTTAATTATCTCAATTTTTAGCACAGTTTTTAATAGATTTGGAAAATTCTAGAGTTTCATACACCTGTAGGTATGGTTTGTATGTTGTGCAAAATTCATCGAAGAATCTCCCTTACTTACGAAGAAAAGTGTACCTATAGCAACGAATGCAGCCAATAGTAAGTGAAAAAATGATGACATTTCACATGTAAAAAAAAAATATTTTGTTATATATTTGACCTTCCACTGCAATAAGCGTGAATGCCTAACCCTTCCTGGTCATGCTGACAAAGTTTTATGAATTTATTTGTAAAAGTATAGACAGTGGAAATTAAAATGTCCTGTGGTGCCTCTCCTGCTCCAAGTCGGCCAGTTTGACGTCCTACCCCCCTTAAGCAATCGAGATAATTTTACTAGGCATTACCCTGCTGTGTGTGTAGTATGTTCCTGGGTTTCTTCTACTTCTCATAGGACTAACTCTAACTGTGCAAAGTGGAAAAATCTTATCTGGCCGGTTCTTCAGTACTATTCTTCACCATGGGTAACCTAATTCGAAATGGATTACCATAACAGACAGGAAGCATTCAGAGATAAGCTGCGCCATTCCTCACGAGTGTGTTTAGTTCACAGGAATTGCTCGACAAAAGTACATAACGAAGTCTATTGGAACCGAGCGAGGTGGCGCAGTGGTTAGCACACTGGACTCGCATTCGGGAGGACGACGGTTCAATCCCGTCTCCAGCCATCCTGATTTAGGTTTTCCGTGATTTCCCTAAATCGTTTCAGGCAAATGCCGGGATGGTTCCTTTGAAAGGGCACGGCCGATTTCCTTTCCAATCCTTCCCTAACCTGAGCTTGCGCTCCGTCTCTAATGACCTCGTTGTCGACGGGACGTTAAACACTAACCACAACCACCACCACGAAGTCTATTGGAAGGCGCTAGTATAACATAAGTTTAGCCATGGAAAAGCTTATTACTAAAATTGTTAGCGCTGAATTTTCCAGCAGTCAAGAAAATGTTACATGCCAAAGAACTTGCGTAATTCCGATGCATAAAAAATGTCAGGAGGCGTTCCTACATGACCTTACTCTGCGTCACTCAGCGTCACTTCACCAAGCCATACCGTGGAGAAGTGTAAACGTATAATCGAAACTACGGTGTATGTTGATTTCGAATGTATAGTATAGTAACTTTTGTATTTAGAAAAATATGGCTTTAGAGAGATGCTCTTTCCCACAACATTGTATAAGCTGTTGTTTATTTACTTGAGTTACCTAATACATGCATATGCATGGATGTACGTGTGATTATATGCAAGCGTACACATATGTATGTTTACCTGCAGGAGGAGGTAAATATTTACTTACGGTAGTGTGGAGATTTGCTTTGAAATTACGTATGAAAGTTCGAACTGCGGTGTAGGACTGACATTTCGGACGTCACCAGATGAAGATGAAGTACATGAAACTGAGCTGAATAAAACTCTCTGACGTTAGCGTTGCTTGATATTAACATCAGTCAAATATCCTACTCGTTATAGGATTCTCGCGAGTTTACAATTAAAAACAGACTCTACAAGGAATATGGAAAAGTCATACGTTTCCTAAACACTACATGAAGAATGACACACCGTTGTTTCTAGCACTTCCTGATCAGGCGTTAGATTGTTGACATTGAACCACGCGAACAATAATGAATTTGCGACTTTAGCAAATGGACAAGCGGAGAAAGATAGTATCGCCTCCATTTGAGATCTGACGTGTCTTTCATTTACTGGATCTGCTACGCGAACCCTCGAAACTGTGGCGTTGGCTGACAATATCCACAGAAACTGGTGACTACATTGTGACGTAATACCGTTAATAGGACGTTGCAGTGCCTGTGTTGCTCTGAATTAAGATGTAAGGTTCAAAGGAACTTTGTATCGTAGTTCAGAATAACTCAGACACTGCAATATAATATTTAACAGCCGATACCGGGCAACCGACTTCCGAGTAAAAGTCTCACTTGTAGGAAATATGGATGTACGAGTACAGGTTGTAGACGCACCGTTGACGACGTATGAAAGTTTGAGTCTGGCCGTGAGTCGTGCACGGGTAGCCAAATGGTAAGGCGACCGCTCGCGATAAGGACGAAATCCAGGTTCGAGTCCCGGTCTGGCACAAATTTTCATTATTGTCACTCCATTCTACAGCTAATAGTTGTCCGTATTCGCAGTTGCGAATATATTTAATGTAATAACGTTAATGATCAACAGAGATACGCGGTTCATCCAAGTAATCCATCTAAATGGATATTTTTCAGAATCAAAACTGCCGAAGAAATAGTTCTTGTACGGGTCATGCAGGAGAACGCGGTCCTCGAGGTGGAAGAGAGCTGTGACGTCAAAACGTGGAATTACAGGTTGCGAAACATCTCAAAAAGTGAAAGGCAGAATCGGGCCAGATTTTTGATTCGTGGAGAAAAACGCAGCCAACTAGATGTAAGATCTTTTCTACGTCACAAGCCGAATCTAGGAAAAGCCATACTGGATAACTTCCTTTGCAAAATCAAATGTGTGTGAATTCCTAATGGAAAAATGGCTCTGAGCACTATGGGACTCAACATCTTAGGTCATAAGTCCCCTAGAACTTAGAACTACTTAAACCTAACTAACCTAAGGACATCACACACACCCATGCCCGAGGCAGGATTCGAACCTGCGACCGTAGCAGTCCCGCGGTTCCGGACTGCAGCGCCAGAACCGCTAGACCACCGCGGCCGGCAATTCCTAATGGACCAAACTGCTTTGATCATCAGTCCCTAGACTTACACACTACTTAAACTAACTTGTGCTTAGAACAACACACACATCCCTGCCCGAGGGAGGACTCTAACATCCGGCGGGAGGGAACTTCGCTTGCAGTTGAGGCCTTTATTTGGTAATGTTCGTATTATAAGTTACATACCGGTACATTGAGAATCTCCCGAAAACACGTTTATCGTCCGAGTCGCTGTACTAAAATGACAGTAAACGACATCCTGCTTTAAATGCATTAGGTCGGAGTTAATGATTCCAAAGGACTACCAAAGCAAATTTTTAAATACCCGCAGCACGTTAAACATTGGACCTAGAATACCAAGCGAGAACAAGAGAAGTGCAACGTGAATTGTTCATTTTCGGCTAACACAGCTATCGTAAATGTTGTACGAGCGCCCATTGTCTTAAACTCTGTGGTTTGCAAGCCAGACAAAGCCGACAACAGTGGATTCAAATCAGGATGAGAGGCATGTTCCGTGTGATGTAACAGTTCATTTCTGAGCATGCACCAACCACGTAGGAACCATGTTTGGAGTGCTTCATTTTGAGAAACAAGTTCCCTGTGAGGACCGTATAACGTATCTGCCACATTTGGTGTTGTAGCTTGTATTATACTTCACTTTTATTTTGACTTTTTCCCTACTGCACAGTTTCGACATTATCGCCAGTTTCAAGTGCCTGATAAGACAGTTTAAGCAGATGTATTTGGATTAGTCAAAACGTAGGTTAGTTATACATTTTTAAAATATATTTGTGCCGCCAGACTTTAAGACAAACAGCATGGCACCATGTGAACTAAAATTTTGTTTAAAGTTCGTTACTAGTTATAAATTAACTGTTCAGTCCAGCGCAGCAAGAATCATTGTCTTGATACTTGCAATGCTTTAATGCGACGGCAGTGCTTGTGTGCTACTCCAAAATCAACATCTTAAAACTACAGCAGCTGCTACTGTTATTGGTGATTACAGTTACTCAGCACAGAGTAATTACTTTAAAAAATCAGGACAAAATTTTGCTCACGAGCACAAGAATGTACTTTGCAGTTTGAATTTCAGCTACATTCCCCAATAAATCAGTTTAACAACGGACCAGGTCCACAAACTGTCAAGATCATGGCCTTTGTGACGTGACGTGATGACGTGGTTGGATTCGTTCCGCTTATGTAAATTACGTGTTCGTGCTTTTGTACTGGTTCAATTGTCTTTTAATCCTTTAATGAGTTCCCTTTTTCGCTCATTTCACACTACAAGCAAGACTGTAGACGGTCATGTCGATAGACGTTTCCGGATGGTACAACACGCGAAGCCTATAAATAGAAATGATGTCTAGCCTGCAGGGACATAAACTTTCGTTTGCTGTTACCTCAACGACGCACAAAGTCTAAACGAGCCGAAGAAGTGTTCATTTGAGGTTCATAACCGTGCCTGGTGGCGTCATGCTGCAAGTATTCATTTTTTGAGTATAAGTTGGCGACAGAACTATCATCCTTAGTAGTAAATGGAACGAAATATACCAAACGTATCAAACGTTGCGATACAAGTGTGCCAACATATGGCGTCAGGATACGTTCATAATAAAACGGAATTACATACGAAAAGAAAAGAAGATAACATGTGTGTCTTGAAATATGAAACAGTTCCACGTCCGTATACTCTGGAGACATCTAGCAAACTATCACTTATTTAACCACCTTGAACTGTTTATGGGAAAACGTATACCAAAGAAGTATTTGCACAGATGTTTTGACGATGTCGAAAATTCCACTGCAGTGAAGTGCTGGCCGTTTAGATGAATGATTTAGCGGTTTGTGGACCACATAAATCTTTTATGGAGAATAATTTGATGCTAATTGCATTTTACGACAGTTATTATACAATCTTTCAGGAATAGCTTTATCTTACGAAAACAGTGGATAATAATAGCTGTGTGGTTTACCAAAGTGTCCTGTCCAACATATGCCTGCTGCCTCTTAAACAAATGTGTCCCAGAGCTTCGCACATGATTACTTTCCTTTGATATATGATCTAGGACGTTGATGCTGCAGTAAGTAATCTACTATTCATGCTAAAATAATTTTTAATTTGTGGCTGATATACCATTGAGTCAACTTGCTTGTGACGAACACACACACACACACACACACACACACACACACACACACACACACACACACAAGCGCGCTCATAGCATTGATGTCGCGAGGACTATGGAGTTAAAAGTTTTCTCAACCTGACATCACTTTAAATGACTGCGCCATTCGGATTATGGCGTTAATGCAATGATACCTTATATGTACACATTATAATACTGAAATGGCCTCATTTTAAAAGTGTAATCTGTGATCCTGGAGACATACCATCAGACAAACACTCACGAATATAGCATGCGCACATAAGGGTGACAAGTACCACAGTTAGCTTACCAACTCATGCATTCAAATTGCTGGTGAGAATAATAAACAGGAGAATGTCAAAGAAAATTGAGGCTCTGTAATGATTATTAGTTTGGTTTTAGAGTAGGTAAAGGCATTAGGGAGGCAGTTCTAACGTTGTGTTTGATAATGGAAGCAAGACTTAAAAAGATGAAGACATTCTCATGAGGTTCGTAGACTTAGATAAAGCGTTCAACAATCTAAGATTCTCAAAGAAATTGGTATAAACTATAGGGAAAGACGGATAACATACAATATGTACAAGAGCAACGAGATAAAAATAAGAATGGAAGACTAAGAATGAAGTTCTCGGATTAGAATGAGTATAAGACCGGGATATACTGTTTTAACACCACTATTCAGTCTACATATTGAAGAAGCAATGATGGAAATAAAGGCAAGTTTCAAAAATGTCTCTGAGCACTATGGGACTTAACATCTGAGGTCATCAGTCCTCTAGAGCTTAGAACTACTTAAACCTAACTAACCTAAGGACATCACACACTTCCATGCCCAAGGCAGTTAGGTCGCACGGTTCCAGACTGAAGCGCCTAGAACCGCTCGGCCTCACCGGCCGGCTGCAAGTTTCAGGAGTGAGACTAAAATTCAGTGTGAACGAATATCAATGATAAGGTTCGCTCATGACACTGCTATCTTCAGTGTAAGCTGAGAAGAACTGCAGTGCGTTTTGAATGGAATGAGCTATTTAATGTGCATACACTAAGGACGGAGAGTAGACCGAAGAAAGGTGAAAGTAATGAGGAGTATCAAAAATGAGTTTAATGATAAACTTAACATCAAAGTTGGAGGAAACAAGTCTACTATAATCAAACATTGGTTAGAATGTGGGGAAACTATTGCTGAGAACATGCGTTTGAAGCACAGCGTTGTACGGAACTTAAATATCAACTGCAGTAAATACGAAAATAAATTCTCACACGTGACGCTATAGAAGAATGTTGGAAATACATGAACTGATAAGGAATGAAATTCTCTGCACAGTCGCCAAGGAGAGGAACATGTGGAAAACACTGACAGGTTGAAGTGACATGAGTATATGATGCATGTCAAGAAAACAAGGAGTAAGTTCCATGGTACATGAGGAAGCTGTAGTGGCCTAAAACTTTAAGGGAAGACATAGGCTGGAATATATGCAGCAAATAACTGAGGACGTCAAATGGAAGTGGTACTCTAAGTTGAAGATGTTGGTGCGGGGGAGGAATTGGTAGCAGGCCTTATCAAATCAGTCAGGATGACGAAAAAAAATGTCTTCAAGACTCGAATTCAAACTTTCCTATGGCGGACAACTTGATTGTCAACCGAGTTAATCGAAACACGTCTCACGATCCTCACTCAGCCTGTCTCTCTGGCTGCCCTAACGAGAAGGTTCTGAGAAGTTTGCGCTACAAGAGGTAAACTGGCGGATAAAATTGTAGCGTTAGCCATACCTGGCAAGAGCACAACTCACGAGTGGTATGAGAACGCCCAACAGCTGTAGTCTCGCGGGAAGTTCCGTTTGAGCGAGAACACTCCTGTGGAATGAAAGAAGCATTCTGGACTCCCTAGTACTGCCAAGTTGGTCCAATAGTCGAATAGTCACTGACAGTTTAGTCCTCCAGCGTTATCAGATTTTATGAGAAGTGACATGGTGTACGATTGTACAACGTGAAGAATAAATACGTATATGGTTTCCTTACCTATTCACCCTTACCCACTGTGCAACCGATAGAACCAGTATACAAATTTGTTCGGAATATCCATAATACAGGGTGAACGAGACTTTCACCGCCGAACTTTCCGAGATTGCTCAGGGTTACCTTCTGTTTATTTCCGTATAAGAGACCCATGGAGTCCGGCGGCTTGTTACACAGTTATTGCATTTCGTTTGGTTCCTTGCCCCAATTACCTTTGTATCTGTATTGCACTGAAAATAGCGGACAACAGTGCAAATGTCAACAGTATGCGTTGTGTCTTGTATCCAGTCGCTCACGGTACCAGCTGTAGACAACTCCAATACCCATTTAATTCTTCGCCTCCAACAATGCCTTAGTATTGCTTGCTTCTGTCTTGAGTTTGTTCTGTCGGCAGTGTTACTAGTACGTTAACAGTGATACACGGCTGTATGGATAGGTTGACTGGCGAAGAGCTGCCCGATGTGCTCCTCATATACAAAAGAGTGAAAGAAATTAATACACCAACCTAATACCGTGTAGGGCCCACGCGTGCACGCAAAAGTGCTGCAACACGACGTGGCATGGACACGACTAATGTTTGAAGTAGTGCTGGAGGCAACTGACACCATGAATCCGTAAGAGTACGAGGCGGTGGAGATCTCATCTGAACAGCACGTTCCAAGGCATCCCAGATAGGCTCTATAATGTTCGTGTCTGGGGTGGGGAGTTTTGTAGCCAGCGGAAGTGTTTAAACGCAGAAAAGCGTTCCTGGAGTCACTCTGTAGCAACTTTGGACGTGTGGTGCTTCGCATTGTCCTTCTGGAATTACCCAAGTCCGTCGGAATGCACAATGGACATGAGTGGATGGGTGAACAGACAGGATGCTTACGTACGTGTCACCTGTCAGATACGTATCTAGACGAATCAGGGGTCTTATATCAGTCCAACTGCACACGCACCGCACCATTACAGAGCCTCCACCAGCTTTTAGAGTCCCCTACTGAGATGCGGGGTCCATGGGTTCATGAAGTTGTCTCCATACCAGTACATGTCCATCCGCTCGATACAATTTCAAACGAGACTCGTCCGACTAGGCAACATGTTTCCAGTCATCAATAGTCCAATGTCGGTGTTGATGGGCCAGGCGTAGCGTAAAGCTTTGTGTCGTGCAGTCATCAAAGGGTACGCGAGTGGCCATTCATCTCCGAAAGCCCATATCGATGATGTTTCGTTGAATGATTCGTACGCTGACATTTGTTGATGTTCCAGCATTGAAATCTGCGAAAGGATCACAGTTCAGTGTGTTGCTGTCCTCAGTGTTGTGTGTTGTACGTCTTCGTTATTGCGTATTACAGACGTCTTCACTGTTGTGACGGCTGTAACAACCCGAGTAAATAAAAATTACATTATTATTTCGACCCGCCAAAGACCTTGTTTCCCTTACACAAAAATACTGAAAGGTATCCCTGAACGACCTCTGAAAGTTTGTCGGTTGAGTTTCCGCTCGCCCTGTGGAATCTGCGTAATAGCGACACACCTCCTTTGCGCGAAAAATATTTTATGAGCTTGAGCTATATTATGCCAGAAAGTTTTCCTGCCAGATGGCTACGGATGTAAATATGCAAAATACATTACTTTTTCATGCATATCAACACAACGAAGCAGCTTGTTACTGAAAATAAAGTTTCACTAATGGTCTTAAGCAGAGAAGCAATGGGACAAGTAGATTTTAGTTTCGTCTCCAATTAGAAGGTGAGGCAACTTTACGTAAAATGCTTACAGAGACTGTGGACGTCAGTCTTTCAGCATTAATTGTCTGCAGCTATATTAATCTAAGAGACGACGCATTACGAAATAATAGCTCCGTAGAGAGCAAGTACTACCTAAATTTGTTTTCTTACTTCTACATTATTCATATTAATTAATATATCGTGGCCCATAGACGCATTCCTGAAAGGTTGTATTGATTTGCAAGTCCCGGTAGTAATGCACCATTCTGAATTCTTATTGCGGCAGAAAACTGCTAGCTGCGAAAGACGCATGTCTCGTTTCGAGTGCTGTACCGTTACACATCTGCACTTTGGTGTTACAAAGATTCTTTCAACTTTAGGCTCAGTTTCTGGAATACGTGAGAGGTATAAAATTCTCTTACTGAAATAAACCCACGTACTGCTTATATTTTGAATAAAAATTATCAGCAGTGGTGGCTGAAGGCTTCTCGCTTAAGAGGACACACTCGTTCTGCCAAGGCCATGTCAAAGAGAATGGAGGAGCGGACAGAGAGTGGGAAACTGCCCATTAAAGGCGGAAGAATCAGCAGTGATCAATGGCATAAGGATGCAGGAGGCAATGGAAACAGCTACAGTAAAGAGATACAATGTGCATCCATAGGACATGTGGCCCTTAACTGAAAGAATGTCATGATGATCTCTCCATTGGCAAAATATTCCTGACTAGCCACCTTTTCGGATCTCCGGGAGAGGACTGCCAATGTGGAGGTAAAGGTGAGAAAGCGAATGAATAACTAATGAAAGGGTACTGAACTAGGAGCGGGAGCGTGGAATATCAGAAGTTTGAATGTTGTAGGGAAGCTAGAAAATACGAAAAGAAAATGTCCTATGTAGATGTAATGGTGGTCAGTGAAGTGAAATTTAAAGAAGAAAAGGATTCGAGGCTAGACAAAGATAGGAAAACAACAAGTGCAATAAAAAACTCTCTAATGGTTGTAGGATTCCTTGAGAGTAGGAAGTAAGAGCAGATAATGAGTTACTGTGAACAGTTCAGCAATAAGGCGTTCATTATCAGAATCGACAGCAAACCAACGCCAATAATAGTTCAGGTGAAGAGATACAGAAAGTATATGATAATATTGAACGGGTAATTCAGTACGTAAAGGAAGATGACAATCTATCAGTCATGGGGGGATGGGAATGCGCTTTTAGGGAAAGGAGTAGAACTAAGAGTTACGGGAAAATATGGGCTTGGTAATCGGAATGAGAAGGGAGGAAGAGTTCCGCAATAAATTTCAACTAGATAAAAAGGAAGTAGAGATGTACTTAGAAAAGACCCCTGAAACAGCTGGTTGTAGCTGTATCGCTTCAGGAATCTACCAATAAACCGCAATCTAGAGTTCGCCTTACCCGTTACTTGTGTGATCTGATCGTTCTATTTGAGATCATTTCGATTAGTCACGCCCAGATATCACGCCCAGATACTTGACGGATGTTACCGCTTCCAAAGAATGATCATTTATTTTGTACTCGTACATTAATGGGGATTTTCGTTTTGTTACAAGCAACAGGTTACACTTACTAATATTGAGAGATAACTGCCAGTCATTACATCACGAATTATTTTCTGCAAATCCTCATTGATTTGTTCACAACTTTCGTGTGATACTGCTTTCCTGTAGACTACAGAATCATCGGCAAACGGTCTAATGTCGCTGTCAATACTATCAACCAGATCGTTTATGTAAATCGTAAAAAGCAGCGGACCTATTACGCCGCCCTGGGGCACACCTGATGTTACGCTTGTTTCTGTTGAAGTGTCCCCATTCAGGACGACATACTGCTCTCTATCTGTTAGAAAACTTTCTATCCAACCGCATATGTCATCGGATAGACCGTAAGCACACACTTTTTGGGAGCAAGTGACAGTGAGGAACTGAGTCGAACGCCTTTCGAAAGTCGAGGAATATGGCATCAACCTAGGGGCCTGTATCTAGAGCCTGTTGTATATCATGCACAAAGACTTTCAGCTGTGTCTCGCATGACCCCTGTTTCCCAAAACCGTGCGGGTTTCTGAAGATGAGCTTCTCAGAGTCTAGAAAGGTCATTATGTTGAACACAAAATATGTTCCATGATTCTACAACAAATCGATGTCAGTGAAATTGATCGGTAATTATGTGCATCAGATTTTGTACCTTTTTTATAGATTGCTATGACCTGGGCCTTCTTCCAATCCCGTGTAACTTTCCGCTGTTCCAATGATCTTCGATAGATGATGGATGAGAATGGTGCTATATTTGTAGCATAGTCAGCCTAAAATCTTACGGGGATACCGTCTGGGCCAGATGCCTTCCTGGCGTCTAACGATGTTAACTGTTTTACAATCCCAGATACACTAAACACTATGTCAGCCATCCTTACGTTTGTTCGATAACTGAAATGCGGAATGGCGCTGCAGTCCTCTACCGTAAACGAGTTTTTGAAATCTAGGTTTAGAATTTCGGCCTTCTGTTTATCATCATCCGTTACATTAGCCGCACTGTCTGCAAGAGAAGGTATTGAATTATTTGTAGCGTTCATAGATTATAGGCACGACCAAAATTTTTTGGGGTTATTTTTAGAATCTGCAGATAAAATAGTGCTTTCAAATTCGTTAAAAGAATCTCTCATTGACCTTTTGACAACTGCTTTCATTTCGCATAGTTTCTGTTTGTCAGCGGGGCAGAGACTACGTTTAAAACGACTGTGCAAAATCCTCTGCTTTCTCAGCTTCTCTTCTATGGCTCTGAGCACTATGGGACTTCACTTCTAAGGTCATCAGTCGCCTAGAACTTAGAACTAATTAAACCTAACTAACCTAAGGACATCACACACATCCATGCCTGAGGCAGGATTCGAACCTGCGACCGCAGCGGTCGCGCGGTTCCAGACTGTAGCGCCTTTAACCGCTTGGCCACCACGGCCTGCAGCTTCTCTTCTGTTGGGTATACAAATGGCCCCTTGCCAAAGGGATGTACAGTACACTTGACCCTACCTTTCTGTCACAGACAGTACCCAAGGTACAGGCTCCAAACGAATTCCGTTTTCCTTGCACAGCGTTTTGGAAAACATTAGATAGCGCATGCTGTCTTGTGCGCACCGATATTGAAACAACATTACTAATTTTTTAAACAATGACAGTTACGAAAATTTACCAAACAAAACTAAAAATGTTCTCGCTTTATGCAAAGGAAGCGGCTGGATATTATCTTCTTCAACATATTGCAAGTTACAGCAACAGCATTCCGAAAACACACCTCCACACAAGTACACGTCTACTACTGCGAAAGCACGACGCCATAGTCTGTCTCTCACGTGCACTGACTACTTGACAACAACATATACACTAGTGGCTATTAAAATTGCTACACCACGAAGATAACGTGCTACAGACCCGAAATTTAACCGACAGGAAGAAGACGCTGTGATATGCAAATGATTAGCTTTTCAGAGCATTCACACAACGTTGGCGCCGGTGCCGACACCTACAACGTGCTGACATGAGGAAAGTTTCCAACCTATTTCTCATACACAAACAGCAGTTGACCGGCGTTGCCTGGTGAAACGTTGTTGTGATGCCTCGTGTAAGGAGGAGAAATGCGTACCATCACGTTTCACGGATTGTAAGCTACCGCGATTGCAATTTATCGTATCGCGACACTGCTGCTCGCGTTGGTCGATATCCGATGACTGTTAGCAGAATATGGAATCGGTGGGTTCAGGAGGGTAATACGCAACGCCGTGCAGTATCCCAACGGCCTCGTAACACTAGCAGTCGAGATGGCAGGCATCTTATCCGCATGGCTGTAACGGATCGTGCAGCTACGTCTCGATCCCTGAGTCAATAGATGGGGACGTTTGCAAGACAGCAACCATCTGCACGAACAGTTCGACGACGTTTGCAGCAGCATGGACTATCCGCTCGGAGACCATGGCTGTGGCTACCCTTGACGCTGCATCACAGACAGGAGCCTGCGAAGGTGTACTCAACGACGAACCTGGGTGCACGAATGGCAAAACGTCATATTTTCGGATGAATCCAGGTTATGTTTACAGCATCGTGATGGTCGCATCCGTGTTTGGCGACATCGCGGTGAACGCACAT
Source organism: Schistocerca nitens (assembly GCF_023898315.1). Lineage (NCBI taxonomy): Eukaryota > Metazoa > Arthropoda > Insecta > Orthoptera > Acrididae > Schistocerca > Schistocerca nitens. The sequence goes on along the minus strand of NC_064615.1, from coordinate 720,650,782 downwards.
TGGAAGCGTGTATTCGTCATCGCGATACTGGCGTATCACCCGGCGTGATGGTATGGGGTGCCATTGATTACAAGTCTCAGTCACCTCTTGTTCGCATTGACGGCACTTTGAACAGTGGACGTTACATTTCAGATCTGTTACGACTCGTGGCTCTACCCTTCATTCTATCAATGCGAAACCCTACATTTCAGCAGGATAATGCACGACCACATGTTGCAGGTCCTGTACGAGCCTTTCTGGATACAGAAAATGTTCGACTGTTGCCCTGGCCAGCACATTCTCCAGATCTCTCACCAATTGAAAACGTCTTGTCAATAGTGGCCGAGCAACTGGCTCGTCACAATACGCCAGTCACTATTCTTGATGAACTGTGGTATCGTGTTGAAGCTGCATGGGCATCTGTATCTGAACACGCCATCTAAGGTCTGTTTGACTCAATGCCCAGGCGTATCAAGGCCGTTATTACGGCCAGAGGTGGTTGTTCTGGGTACTGATTTCTCTGGATCTATGCACCCAAATTGCGTGAAAATGTAATCACATGTCAGTTCTAGTATAATATATTTGTCCAATGAATACCCGTTTATCATCTGCATTTCTTCCTGGTGTAGCAGTTTTAATGGCCAGTAGTGTACTTTTGAATACAGAGAGTCTAATTTACACATGCACTCAGGAAAAGCGTTACCTGTGTCCAATACCACATACAAAACCGCCGCTTCTCATACGGTAACAACATTGCAGTATTAGTGGACATTAATGTAACAACTGTCATTCTTCTTGAGCTCTGCTTTCCGAATGTCTGTGGAGGAATGGCAGCCAGTTCTTATTCTGAGGTCGGGACTCTGGACAGGCCAGTCCGTTTAAGGAATGATATTGGTAACAAACCATCGCCTCACCGATGCTGCGTTATGACAGGGAATGTTCTCCAATCATTCTCCAAAATAAATTCCTCGCATCCTATTGTCACAGAGTCTAACGTGACTCATCACTCTAAATCACTCGCTTCCAATCATCCAGCGTCCAGTGGTTTCGCTCTTTACACTATCTGAAGCGTCGGTTAGTATGGACTCAGAAATGTGTGGTTTATCTTTGTACTCTATTTTTTTAACTCTCTGCGCACAATCACTGTGCAAGATGGACTGGTAGTAGCACTTTGGAATTCATGAGTGATTGCTTCCGATGATTTCATTCGATTTTTTACAACCACCTCCGCAATGTTCGGCGGACCATGTCTGTCAGTCAATGAGATAAATAAAATCTTTAAACCAACAAAGAAAATAAAAAAATTCAAAGATAAAGGTAAAAAACGTTTTCAAGCCAATGTGTGCGTGGTCTTGGTTTAGCTGTGGTTGCCCCTTCGCGTTTCCACTTCAAAATCGCTCCACCAACAGTCGACTTGGGCAGGTTTAGAAGTTTGAAATGCCCATCCGGATTAGTTACTCAAGTGACATCCAACAGATTATCCAAATTAAAAGTCACTTAGCTCTTCCGACCCACTGTGCTATTACTACTTCTCTGCTGATAACGTAGTGCTCCCCACCTCCATTCATGCTGGCGGGTCCACCTCTCGTAGCATCTAGTGGTCAATTTCTCATTACATATGGTGTCAGGTAACTTTTGACCCATAGCGTACGGCTTCCGAGTCTACCACCGGTTCATGCTTCATTTCTTCGAGGCAACTGCTCGACATACCAGCGGGCTGTAATTGAACTGATAGTGTTCCGGGTGCTGCAATGCGCGCTGTGTATATCACAGGATGCTGAAACATATTAGGTATGTCCATTAATCTGTGCGCTAACGGAGTATGTTGAAAGAAATAATAGTTCCACTTTCTGCAGCCAGGTAAAATATGGCGATGTAAGCAATCAGAATGTGGAATGGTGCAGGAAAAGGTGCGGAACCAACAATTACATGATAACCGTAGTTCTGGCACACTATTAGGATAGGGTTACAAATTGTAACACTGTTCAGTATTGTCACCCAAATCTGCAACATGTTGCATCTGTAACATGGCGTAGTCGACAGTTGCTTGCAACATACCTAGTGTAATAAGAGGGTCATGTCGTCGTATGTTGCCCTACAGATCAGAAAGAGTCCGGCTACATCCCTGATGGACACGACTTTCCAGATATCGCCACAACCAGAAGTCACACTGGTTTAGGTCGGGGGATCTGGAAGGCCACACACCTTGAAATTACCAAGAGATGATGCTGCCGTTGCCGAAGGTTTCCCGAAGCAAATCATCCACCCGACAAGCAACAAGTGGTATCGCCAAGTCTTGCATGAAAATAGTGGTCTGAACAAAGTTACATTCTTGTAAAGCTGGAATTACTTGTTGCACAAGAAGGTCATAACGGGCAGACATTACTGTGCACCTAAAAGTATTGCGAGATACCATCTCTTCGAAGAAAAACGGACCGAGAATGGAGGATCTTGTGAAACCACACCACACAGTCACACAAGATGAGTTCAGTGGATGTTCCTGTACAACATGAGAAACACATATGTTAGAGTTCTGTGCATTCACGATACGATGCAGAGTAAAGTGTGCCTCGTCCATCCAAAGAATATTCCCCGGCTACATGTCATCCATTTCCATGAATATGAAAACATGAAGGGTGAAGTCATGCCGTTGTAGCATAACTTGGGGCTTCATCTGATGCACATTCTGAGTCCTGTAGGGATACCATTGTAAAATGCCCTTGAAAATCTTTTGAACCGTTGACTAAGGGGCAGACAATTCCTGTGACACAGCTCGACCTCTGGAGCAGAATCCGAGGCTTGTGCTGTACCGTTGCCTACAGGTACAGCAACTTCAATCCTCTCCCTACTGCACCACTTGGGTCTCTTTACAGCTGTTTCTGTCGACGATATTACCAAAATGCAGCACTGATACTGCTGCCGTTACGATAAAACAACTTTATCTTCAGTGCCCGGTCTTTCTTCTCAATGGCCATTGCGTTTTGCACCGAAAACTTCAACCTTCTTAACGTTTTACACCAGCTACCACTTCACAAAAGAAATCAACACGTATTGCCAAGCGACAAACAGTATACTGACATCAAAACAGGAAACGTTTTATTATGACTGCTTACAGCGCCATATTTTCATCTGTAGGAAGAATGTGGAACTATTATTTTATCAGTATACTCCAAGAACGCACTGATTAATGGGCAGACCTACGATGTTTCAGCATCTCGCGATCTGTACCGCCTGCACTGCAGCACTCGGTTCAAATGGTTCAAATGGCTCTGAGAACTATGGGACTTAACATCTGAGGTTATCAGTCCCCTCGAACTTAGAACTACTTAAACCTAACTACCCTAAGCACATCACACACATCCATGGCCGAGGCAGAATTCGAACCTGCTACCGCAGCAGTCTAGCGGTTCCAGACTGAAGCGCCTAGAACCACTCGGCCACAACGGCCGGCGCAGCAGTCGGTACACAGTTGGGGTGGTTGCTGGTGGTTACTGTTGTCAGACCTGAACGCTATAACCTGAATGTTTAGGCACACTTATTGCACGCTCTGTGAGTATGTTTATTCAGATTTTTAAAACACAAAGGTAAGTAATAATCATTGGAACGAGAATTTGTACCAAGAACACAGAACGTTATGTTCTGTGAGACCTTCTTTATATTATTGTACTGCTTGCTAGCTGCAAGGAACGGTCTTTTTCTGGGGTTGGTTGTATAATTAACGAATATTTTGCTTATGAACATTATTTTGATGTGCATTTTTAATGGTGCTCGAATGTTAGTATCATCGATTTATATCTTTTTATTGAGCTATGTTGGTTTTGAACACTTTATCATTTTATAATTATGCCAGAGTCTACAAGAATGTCCCTGACTCACACGATGCGCCTTCTATGCTAATGAAGTAGTACTTAACATGCAACACGTATCACTTTACTACTTGTGAAACACAACATGCAGTGTTTTATACGAAATGCAGTGGACGACATCCGAATGCTTGCTAGGGGACCAGGGGAACAACAGAAGCTGCGAGAAATACAATGAGGTTTGTTCCTTAGTGCAGGCAGCGGGCCATATGTTGGTGTGTATCGGCAGCCCCAGAGGCCGCCGGAACGCTGGAACGGCTCGCAGGGAAGGCGAGGAGGGGGTGGGCGGGGGGTGGGGATGGGAAGAACAAGAGGGATGGCGGCCGCGGGCCGTTTACGGCGCAGATATTGCCTCTTTCATAATGTAATGACCCGTGCGGCCGGGAGGGGCGCGCCCCGTAAATAAAGGCGAGCAGCGAGCGTGGCGTGGCGTCGCACTCACGGGAAATTTCGAATAAGGCTCGCGGTTGAGACGCTCCTGGTGTGGAGGGCCATGTTTATTCGTTTCGCATCGCAGCAGGGCGAGGAGCCGGCAAAGAGACGCGGCTTGCTTTTGCGAAAGTCTGTTTGCTGCGGCGTCGCCTGTTCTGTGGGTGGTTAATCCTACATTACTAAACTCTTGTAAAATTTACGTTTGCAGTTGGTATCTCTCCGGGATTCCTTCCAATCAAAAGACATGAGAGCCACGTGCTCTTTAGTACCTTCCTGGCAAACATCATCGTTCTAATGGCTGAATTACTTATTGCCTGATTCCGGGAAAGTATGCCCAGCGGACACCAAAAATTCATCGAAGTTCTACCACAGCTCCCAGAAGCGGAACCGTCCGTGTAGATAACCAGTAGACTGCCTGCAGGGGGAAACGCTGAGCGAGTTGCAGCGGACGCTGAAGCTATTGCAGCACGGGGGAACGACCGAGTGCCCAAATATGCAAGCGAAACATAATGACATAATGGAAACCGAGAGATACCGTCACTCCAGCGACAAAGCAGAGTCTCGTAATGAGGCCTAGGTACAACACAGCAGTAAGTACTGAGGTGCTGAGCCAACAGAAAACAGCCTTTGAAAGGTGCAGCTGCGAAAATCTGAAGTCACTAGGAAAGCTGACACCGAGGGGATATCAGGACATTTGATGTATCGCCATTCCCACCGCCGGGAAGTACCAGCATAAAACAAATGTCTGTGTGGGTTGCTGGCTGCCCGGTAGTCTCAGCCCTTGTGTCAGTTGCAACTATCCAGCCAGAGGGAAGGCTACGGAGATCCACCCTTGGCGTTTCTCTACTTCATCGTCTACGGAGCCACAGGTCCATCTGGAGGGCAGCTGCTGCTGTCACCTGCAGTGCCAATATCCGAGGCAACGTTGAGGGGACGCAGAGACCACCATAGTCCTGCACGCGTGCTGGAGGCTTGACCAACGTCATCAGCCTTCTATAGGGAGAGCCACTGCTGCTACTCATCCCATTCCTGAGGCTGATACTGATGCTGTCAGCTCCTGTCCAGTAATTGGATTCTGAGAGCGGACCCCTTCAAGTCAGCGAGTATTTCCGGTGGATTTGGGGGCGTGACTCCTGAGTGAAAATCTTCGACGTCGCGGAGAGATCGATATGTAGAGCTGGAGGCCGCCAGCGACCAAGGGTTGACTGCAGCCCTGTGATGTTACCCCTGCCATCTGACACTGCACTGGCGGAACCGCAAGTTCAGCACATACAGACCCTCTTCTGCCGAAAAGGCCTCTGCTTTGCCAGCCCGTCTGTGGTGCAGCGCTTTTGAAGGCAATCCTGTATTGCTGCTTAATAAATATGATACTGTCAATGATGATTTGTTGGAGCTCTCGAGAGTAGCTAGGTCCTCACTACCACCTCCTGCCGGACTATCTGCTGATAACTGTAGCAGTCGAGGACTGGACTCCTATAACACTACAAATTGTTAGTAATGGTAAGCCTGTTTTCTAGTGGTTGGTGCATTGGTTTCATTGCTTACAATTTATCAAAGTGTCGCGTCATAGGTGAAATATCAAGCAGACAAAGTTAGAAGTGTTTTAGTTGGTATCACGTTGGCTCTCTTCAGGGCTAATATCCTCTTTTACTCCGAAATTGCACTATATGGATTACCCTGAGTTTGATTTTGAGACAAAAATAATGGGTGATAAGCTTGGGAAACCTCACCTTAGCAGCAGCAGAATCTATAACCATCTCAAGGCAGAAAAATATATTCATTTTGTCCTTGAAGTAAATGAAGAATGATGATATTTGTGACCACTGCTCAAGAGTAATTTGTGCAGAGCACTGAGCCAGGTCTTGCTTAGATCGCAATAACAGTGTCTGATGCACAAGGCTCTACTCATTATGCATGTAAAATATTCTTGGAGCTCTAATAATTATAATAACACTTGTACCTAGTGCATAACATGAATTATAATTTCTTCTCCAATAACATTATGAGCAGTAAATCTGTCATTATACGATATAAAACAGGACATTTTGTACTTCAATTGGTATGTACCATGCCATTGAAAATCTAATATTGTAATTAACTAATCCATAACTGTAAATTATGACTACCTTTGAATAACACTTGGAGTAGTAAAATTTATCATGGTTTAGTAGCAATGTAACTCCCCCCCCCCCCCCCCTTAAGTGCTCTAGGGTAATTAAACAGGCGGTCTGAGACTTTGTTGATGTTTATATTAAATTGACAGTTCATCTACAAAACGGGAAGGACCACCAGAATTTGCAGTATCTGATACCAACAAGAATAACATTTGAAACTTCCTGGCAGATTAAAACTGTGTGTCGGACCGAGACTCGAACTCAGGACCTTTGCTTTCGCGGGCAGGTGCTCTACCAACTGAGCTACCCAGTTTTAATCTGCCTGCGAAAGGCAAAGGTCCCTAGTTCGAGTTTCGGTCCGGCACACAATTTTAATCTGCCAGGAAGTTTCATATCAGCGCACACTCCGCTGCAGAGTGAAAATCGCATTGAAGAATAACATTTAGTGTCCAGATAGGTACCGATCAGAATTCACCTGGCTTGAAATACATCTCGGCTTTTGTTCAAGCCATGTCAAACGTTATTATAGGTGATCGACTGTAAGATTATGAAAGTAATCAAAGCGAAGCACGCAGAAGAGGAGGAGAAAACGAAATAAAACTTCATGTGTTGAAAGAGTATCTGCTGTTATATCACTGATTACGAAATCTAGTCAAATTTACAAAGAGCATGGCAGTATGAGCTCACTTATCAGTGAGATATGGCTTGGATGCTGTTGGGAAGGATGTCTTGAAGCTGTTGTAATGTCTCCTGATTCGATATGGACCACAGTTGTAGTAACTTGTCCTTGCTATTCTGGATACTGGCACTGGGGTGGAGTTGACACCTGAGCCGGTCCCACACACGTTCTATCGAGCAGAGATCTGATGATCTTGTTGGCCACACGGGTACGTCAACACACGCAGAGAGACACGTGCCTTGAGGGGGGAGCACTGAAAAATGCACCAGATACCGTCGCATGAGAGGTAACACATGAGCACGTAGGATGCGCGTGACGCTCCATTTTGCCGACAGAATTCTCTCAGTCACTACTAGGGCTGCTGATGAAATATCGATACGGTTCTAGGCGCTTCAGTCTGGAACCGCGCGACCGTTGCGGTCGCAGGTTCGAATCCTGCCTCGGGCATGGATGTGTGTGATGTCCTTACGTTAGTTCGATTTAAGTAGTTCTAACTTCTAGGGGATTGATGATATCCGATGTTAAGTCCCATAGAGCTCAGAGCCATTTGAACCTTTTGAAATATAGATATATAACGAAATGGCAACATCGAGTGCTGATATTTTTCTTTTATATATATATTTTTCGCAGTTTTCGGTAAATATTTGAAACTGTTCTTTAGAAATTGTACTAGAACATAATTTTACGTTCACTGTTTGAAAGAGCTTACTACTTTTTGGGCTTTCATCACGACCAGTATTTCTCTTTGACTGTGTGAGGCAAGTATAGGTGGCACAAAGAAGAAATCCGATTGCACTGAGTGGGTGCCGGTGTGAAGGGAATAACAAGGAATCCGATGTGAAGAAATAGCACGCTAGCTGCATAAAATTTTTTTTAACGGAACTAGTGTGTTATTTCTTTACATAGACAATCTTACAAACAGTTGCTGAAAATGATGAACAAAAATATTAATCGGAAGATTGGTCTTTTTGTGGTTGGAGACGTGTGAGGGGAAAAGACGACGTAATCGACACTCGGCGCTACCACCAGAAACTGCAACGTTTGTAAGTAGGTTGTTTAGGTTTTTTTAATGGTAACGCCCCGTAGCGCTCTGTATGAAAATCACTGGATGTGCTGTGTGCAGTCTGTGGCTAGTTTGCATTGTTGTCTGCCATTGTAGTGTTGGGCAGCTGGATGTTAACAGCGCGTAGCGTTGCGCAGTTGGAGGTGAGCCGCCAGCAGTGGTGGATGTGGGGAGAGAGATGGCGGAGTTTTGAAATTTGTAAGACTGGATGTCATGAACTGCTATATGCATTATGAATTTTGAACACTATTGAGGTAAATACATTGTTTGTTGTCTATCAAAATCTTTCATTTGCTGACTATGCCTATCAGTAGTTAGTGCCTTCCGTAGCTTGAATCTTTTATTTAGCTGGCAGTAGTGGCGCTCGCTGTATTGCAGTAGTTCGAGTAACGAAGATTTTTGTGAGGTAAGTGATTTGTGAAAGGTATAGTTTAATGTTAGTCAGGGCCATTCTTTTGTAGGGATTATTGAAAGTCAGATTGCGTTGCGCTAAAAAAAATATTGTGTGTCAGTTTAAGCACAGTCATGTATAATTGTTTTAACGGGACGTTTCACGTTTAGCTTCACCGCGCAGTTTCAACACTCCAACTGCTAGGTCGCCGGCATTGACAGAACTCAAAAAAGAGGGAAGTCGACATGAAGTGTGACGGACACTTCGGACACCTGTTACTGTGCCACTTACATGTCGTTACCATTGTTAGCAAAGTGGTTATCGCCAAGCGTGAAAGTGTATCGTTTCTCGTTCAATTCTTGCTCTAATGGGGATAACCAGGCTGCTCGGCAGTATATTTTCAATGGGCAGCCTATATTTTTATAGCCCAGTGCGTCCTTATTTCTTCCGTCTATATATCGATACCTTTTCGATATATCCATGGAAGACGATATTCTTTAAATATCGATATATTGGATTCCCGATATTTTTAAAAGCATCAGCGGTCCTAGTTAGTACAATCCGTGACGTAAAGTCATGCCTTATGGCTCCTCAGGCCATGACGCTACGGGTAACACAGCTGTGCCTCTGCTAAATATTGGAAGAATGAGAACTCTCCCCAGGTCGTTGCCATACTCGCCGACGATAGTCAGCCGGGTTAGTGCACAACCGCCATTCATCAAGACATCATTTATCAGCAGTCCACGCTTCCCTATCATAGCTTCAAACGCAACCGTTTACTTTGTGGTGTTAACAGTAGCGTATGCATGGGACTATTACTCCTTTGTCTGCCTACTGCCAATTCCGACCAATGGTGCGAGATGAAAAAGAATGTTGAAGGGAGTCAATTATTTGTTCTCGGATGGCAGGCGCAGATGTGAAGGGGATACGATGTGCCTGGTGTACAGTAATGCGATCCTCCCTTCTGGTGCTCAGACGCGGTCAGCCAGAACCCGGACGATGAATATGCTTGCCCTCGGGTTCCGATGCAGTCCAATGTTGGGCCACTGTCACATCTGAATGCCCTACAACTCTGGATGTTGCTCATTCGACCATCTATCCAAACTGAGATCCACAATGCCTCTCTCAAACTCTGTCAGTTGCTGATAATGTTATCTCACATGAGCACGTGACATCTTCGTGTCCTTAACGATGATCACGCAACATCCAACAGGACTAAAAGCGAAAAACATTAATGCGCTCTGGTCGTCATTCTATGTGTCACACAGTATTGCAACTCTAATCATTCACATACCTAGTGATGGTGGTTGCGAACTTTTATTGACATCCGACCAGGTCTTCTGGGTTCTTCGCTTTTTTGTGTGTAGTAGTGTATCAAAAACAATTTTTCTCGTTGAATTTGTGTTAGGTTTATTTCCAAAATAGTCACACAATTTTGTTTGTTTCTTATGTGTTGTGGAGTGTACGCTATAGTGATAAGACGACATCGTGGCTCATACAGTGCCTTGCAATAGAGGTCGCCATGATGTTTCATCCAACAACCATCGACCGCAAGAAAATGGCTTTAACATTGTCAAGAGCCTCGTTGTTAAGAACATCCAGGCTTTCAGGAGATGACTACGTTTAAACCACAAGGCACACTGGAAAGGTCATTGGTTAATCTCTCCCAGTTTCGATTCACAATATGCGCCGTGTCGTTCAACTAGAGGGTTGGTGTGCCAGAAGATGCAGAAAAATCATCCGATCCATGTTGTCGCATCGATTTAGTTTGTGCCAATCCAATAATCAGATTCGCAAAGCTGTCTGCTGTTGCCCCTTTCCAGGCGATCTGTGCTACCAAGTTCTATGAATTGCACGCAGGACTCAGTAAATAGTGTAGAATGCTCAAATGGTTCAAATGGCTCTGAGCACTATGGGACTCAACTGCTGAGGTCATTAGTCCCCTAGAACTTAGAACTAGTTAAACCTAACTAACCTAAGGACATCACAAACATCCATGCCCGAGGCAGGATTCGAACCTGCGACCGTAGCGGTCTTGCGGTTCCAGACTGCAGCGCCTTTAACCGCACGGCCACTTCGGCCGAGAATGCTCAAACTCTTTAGGTGCACATATCGATGAAAAATTGAACTTTGAAAAGCATATTACTGAGATTCTCAATTAAGTTAGCTGCTTTTGCTCTTCGTATAACTGCTAGCACTGAAAACAAATGAAACAGCCTCTACATCCAGCCCACTCAGTTAATCGATTACTTATTCGATACGCCGTACCTGCCTCCCATTGGGACGCAGAACTTTAAAAATTGGCTCAGAGGTGTGCTCAATCTTTCACTGCAGTGGAGCAAAAGCGTGGCGACCTGCGGCTTCACCCTTGGGTTCGGCGATGCTTCAGACATCAACGTGTCGAGATATGCGAAAAAAGGTCAGAGATTCTGTGTCACCCGCTCGCCTTTGACGAACACTGTAAAAATGTATCTCCAAAGGCCTGTGGTTACGTTCTGTGCGGCTGCTGGTCCACGTTGTCCTTAGAGTAGGGTTGAATTGTTCGGGGGAGGGGGGGGGGGGGAGTGTCAGCAGTGTCGAATGTTGTCATGAACCGCGAAATGTGTGGAATCAAAACCCCAAGGAAAAGGACGAATTCATTGACGCCCTCTGGAAGATCCTCTCAGGTCTTTTTGTGTCGATTCTGAGCGACAGTGTTTTTCTCGGTCATCGATAAGAAGACCACGTGATTTCAATGCTGGGAGCCAAAAGAAGGGGTGAAATATGTGTAGGAACGGGTGTGACGACCTTGGCATCTTGTGATACATCACTGTGGAAGTGTGGGTAAAACTGTGCTGAATTTTGCTTCCAATATGACATTGTTAATCCACGTAACACCTAACACGAACATTTGAGCTCTGGCCTTTATTTCGAATGCGTCAACAACTTGTTGTTCGAAGCGTCGCCGAACTCGTGTGTGATCGTAGGACGCCACTCATTTGTACCGTTACAGAGAGCGGTTGTAGGCAACTTTGAGTCAAATCTCAAATTACTGCGTCACAACAAGAGACAATAACGGCGTTTTAAAAAGGAGATTCTCTAGTTGTGTTGAGCTGTGTATTTTGCATATCTGCACCTAGTAATGTCTTATGGAATAATATTCTGGGTAATTCATCATTTAGAAAGAAAGTATTGATTGCAGAAAAGCTAGTAGTAAGAATAACATGTGGCGTTCACTCGCCCTCGTCATGTAGGTACCTCTTGAAGAAGAAAGGCATGTTTTAAATCTAATCTAAAGTCATTTCTCCTGAGCTACACCTTCTGTTCCATGGACTAACTTCTATTTAAAAACTGGAAGTCTGCAAAGAAACTAGTTTCTATATATAATTCCTTCAGCAGAACTAAAAAATGTGTTCATTGATGCTAATACTAATCATGCATACATATTCTGAAAAGTAACTCTTTCCACATCCTTTCGATAAACGAAGCGTTCGTTTTATCTATGGAACTAACTGCACATATTAACGGTTACTGTGTCACAAGAGGTGCCCTTATTAAGCACATGTAGCGTGAGTTAACAACTTGAAGAGATGTCCTCCACTGATACGTGTAATTTTTCTGTGTCTTTTGTAGTTTCCGTGCAGTCAGCCTCTGAAACCCTGGAGATACTTATGAATAAACCTGTATTGCAATAATTAAAACATTATTGAAATCAAAATCCTTGTAATTCAATGTTTACGGATTAAATGAAAATATTTAATATTTTTTACGGGCTGGTTAAAGGCAGTAGTAGTCCGTTTCACAAAGAGGGCATCTATATTGTATATAGTCTGAAAGAATTGACCATGTATCTTACAGACAATAATCTTCGGTCAGAGAAGATTTCTTACAAAAAAAGTGGAAATTCTGTATATTTTATATCAAGAACATTAAAAAAATCAGATCCTTACATCTGAAATTAATAGCAGTTCGTACGATTGAAAATAGTAAGTATGTTTACCGAAAACATTATTCTCAGATACCACCGAAACTGAGAGGATATAATTATTAAAAGACAGTCTTCTCCGACTGAATAATTGCCAAGTTTTGCAAGTACAAGGAATTAGCCCTTTTCTTTACTCACGGTAGCGAAATAAACCTGAATATTTACTAGAAGTGTACGTCAGAGCAATAACAATACCAAAGATAACTAAATAACTGTGACAATGTCCCAGATAGTGGTATTTCACCGAGTTCACTAAACGTCCGATGTTCATGAGTTAATAAATGCTGGAATAAGCGGCAACATCTATTTCAAATGAAACACCGCATCCTGCAATCTGTATTTAATTCCTAGCTGTAACACACAATAAGGTTCAGATGACACTAAAACTAGAAGATCTTATTTCTAGCGAAACTTGTAAAACGTCTCTTCGACAACTAGTTCGCTTTGAGGGGCCCAAGCTGGCAAATGACATTATGAGGAAGGATATAACTGCCGTTAGTCAGGAAAACCACACAAAACATAGAAAGGCCGGAAAGGATTTTCATCTTCCCAAATGCAAAACAACTGTTGACATCTTGCTCAGGCACGCAAATGTCTGAAGGAAAATTTTGCAGTTATAAAGCTGTATCAATTGGATGATTCACTAGGAGTGACTGAATGAAAAGCACAGTGTACAATCTACTTCTGTACTTCGCCAGCAACATTGCGGTGTGTGTGGTGAAGGGTACTTTGTATCCTATTCGTAATATCATTAGTTCCACCCCTCCCTCCCCTTTCTTTCCTGTTTCACTTACGAAATGTGCACGTACTGCACATGAGCTCGTATTTCTCCGTATTCTCTATCATGACCACGTGCTGAACTTTATATGGGAGGAAATGATACGTCGGTAGCGTCGCCCTAGAATTTATGCCGCCGTCAACTTGTCAGTGAACCTCTCTGTGATATAAAATATTACTCTTGTTAACGAGTTTGTTTGCGTGGCCATCTTTGGCAGCAAGCACAGAAATATTTGCTTTGCAAATAAATAACACCTTCTCTTGCTGCACTGTATTTTACTTCTCGCAGGCGCGTTTCGCATTTTGTCAATATGTTAATTTTAGATAATAAAACATAAATCAAAACTAATCTGAAATAATTTAGGTCCTACTGATGATACCATAAACTGAAAAAAGGTGAAACGTGTCTGCGAGAAATAAAATACATTGCAGCTAGAGAAAGCGTTTTTTATTTGCAAAACAAATACTTCTCTTGTTGACTGCCACTACTACGGTAAAACCATTTGCATGAGGATCTCGCTCTTGATAAACTAAACGCGCTGTTTCTAAACTGCACAGTCACATTAGTGTGACCACCTGCCAGAAGCCTGAAATCTCCTTTTCAAGCACGGACTGCTGTGAGACGTGCAGAGTCAGTAACGTTCTAGAAATTACCTACAGGGATGTGGAATCATCAGACTTGAGTGCCGTGGCCAGCTGCGTCAGGTTCATCGGTTGAGGATCCACGGGATTAACAGTCCTATCGAGGTTGTCCCACAGATTCTTGATTGGCCTTAAATCCGGTGAGTTTCCGGTTGTCACCCTTGGAATACCGCATATAAAAAAAGTAAAACAAAGAGGCTACCTAAATATTGTGCTTTAAATTTCTGTGACTTGCTGCTATCGTTAACAACCTTATTAGCGCTTTACCCCTGTGAAGAGACCTGGTATGGAACTTCTTTTTGCTCCTATGACGTCCAGAAGCTGAACAAAGCTACCAAAATATGTTTGGTTTGGGGGCGCTCAACTGCGCGGTCATCAGCGGCTACCAAAATATGGACAGTTGCTTGCTTAAACGTCTGCCGTTTAAACAAGAGACATAGTGTAATGGATAAGTTTCCCATTACCTTCATCTATCATGTACTGCAGTATGGGAAACACAATCAGAAACACTGTCTTTTGAATTCTGATGAATTAAGTAAGGCGAACGGAGTTCTTGGCTGAGCGATACCTCCGTACAGAGTGACATATTTCCACACTGTTTTCGAACTGTTGTCTTACGTGTATCTGTTGAATGTAGGTGACTGTAACGGATTTTAGTGTAGTGTAGTGTTCTGTTCGTGTTGTGTGGTGACGGAAGAAGGAACAGGCTGAATCCTGCTGCCAGCATGTAGTCCATTTCTGTCGAATATCACTAACGGGGCCGCCAAGCTCCACATCGCCGTCCAACGGACGGATAAGCAGTGTCACGTGCTTCATTCCCTGTAACACTGTGTGGGGTGGCGGGTAATAATCGAGCGGTCGTTAATGCCTACGTCGTTATGAAAAGACACTTAAATTGTCTGTGCGTGCTTTACACCTACCTTCGTCATTTTTGCGGTCAGCCAGAAGCGATGGAGAACACACTGACAACATTTTCCAGTCTGCACACCTATGTTACTCTTTGAGTTCACTGAAAGAAAATGTTTCAACTTGCTATTTACTCAGCAGAATCAGGAACTATCACTATAAGTTTTGAGTTTAACTGATTGATATATTCTGTAAAAGTTCACATTCACACAATATAATGATTTCCCCAGTAATACCAAAATTTCCTAATCGGAAACAGCACTACTGAGAGTTAAGAGGCAACCTCTATGGGAAGTTCGAAGTAAAATGGTCTATCATCCTTCTTCTAATCACCAAAAGTTAATTGCTCGACTTAAAAGTAGAAAATAATCCCGCTACTACCCACGCGATTTTTGTCAATGTTGTGGACGGCACACAAACTCTTACTTCCGTGAAACCTGATCCCTGGCTGTATTTGTACAGGGGCGCGGAGGACCGTCATATGGAACATCTATAAACGGCCAAGGAACAGGTAGCAGCTTCTAAATGGCCCATTTCTCGAACACGCTTTAATTGATTGCCCTGTCAAAAATGGTTCAAATGGCTCTGAGCACTATGGGACTCAACTGCTGTGGTCATCAGTCCCCTAGAACTTAGAACTACTTAAACCTAACTAACCTAAGGACATCACACACAGCCATGCCCGAGGCAGGATTCGAACCTGCGACCGTAGCAGTCGCACGGTTCCGGACCGCGCGCCTAGAACCGCGAGACCACCGCGGCCGGCGATTGCCCTGTCGTTTAACAATTTAGTCTTCTTAATTTTTATATAAACAGAGTTAAATTTGCCTTAGTTACTGAAAAAAGTTTTAATTCGACTGCGTTTAAACTTCGCCGGCTAGAATTTTTAGAACGGAACTGACAGTAGAACATGACCTGTGAACTGGCCCTTTAAGATTCCTTATAACCATATAATCTTGAAACTTGATACAGCTGTGTTACTGCATGAATGTAATCGAGTGCCGTTATTACACATTTCTATTACAAATATAAATTATACCTAATCTGCAATGAGTACTGACGTTTTCGTTCCAAATTTGGTTTTCAGTAAATAACTTGAAAACTAATGTAGGTAGCTTATTTGTGTCACATATTTAATGGTTTTACATGAAACTGAGGCTACATATGAATTTCAGCTTTCTGAGGCTAATGTTTAGCGGCTTCAGTTTTTCGTAAAAACGCCAATTTTAAGCAACATATTGTTCTGACCAAGTTGAGACTTTTAACTTCTAATTATGACATACATTTGCATATTCTGAACAGTTTTTAGCTTTTTAGTTTTATTATTCAGCGCCACTAATTTTTTTCTTAAGATCATATTATATTTTGCCTATCATATTCACTGGATCATCCTGGGACTTCACAATGTTAACATTAATATACTTAAGCACAGAATGACGAAGTTTGGAAACGTTATTTCAGTTTTTAATTTTGCTCTTAGATTATGGTGAAATCCTTTGTATGTTAAGCACAGGCGCGTTATGATGATGTGGCGCTAGTGGTAGTGAATTGTGCTAAGCCCCGGCACACTCACTCGCCTTTGTTCCTCTTACACTGATACAGCGCTTGTTTTGCCTCAACTGCAATGAAGTCTGGAATTACACTGAAGAGCCAAAGAAACTGGTACACTGGCTAACATCGTGTAGGGCCCCCTAGAGCGCGCAGAAGTGCCGCAACACGACGTGGCATGGACTCCACTACTGTCTACTGGAGGGAACTGACACTATGAATCCTGCAGAGCTGTCCATATATCCGTAAGAGTGCGAAGGGGTGGAGATCTCTTCTGGACAGCACGTTGCAAGGCATCCAAGATATGCTCAATAATATTAATGCCTGGGGAGTTTGGTGGCCAGCGGAAGCGTTTAAACTCGGAAGAGTGTTCCTGGAGCCACTCTGTAGCAATTATGGACGTGTGGGATGTCGCATTTTCCTGCTGGAATTGCCCAAGTCCGGCGGAGTGCACAATGGACATGAATGGATGCAAGCGATACGACAGGGTTCTTACGTATGTGTCACGTGTCAGAGTCGTATCTAGACATATCATGGGTTCCATATCACTCCAACTGCATGCACCCCGTATCATTACAGAGCGCGCTCCAGCTTGAACAATCCCCTGCTGAGAAGCAAGGTCCATGGGTTCATGAGGTTTGTGACGCGGCAGGTTTAATAATGTTCCTGTTAATGACGTTGTTAATTGTACTGTTCGCCGTCTTTCTCACGCGAGCCTAGCAACTAATTTTGTAGTCAGCCAGAAAGCGAAGGGAAACACGCTGACCTTAGTTTCCAGTTTGCACGGCCACATTCTGGTCCAGCCCACTGAAAGAAAAGTTTCTATTCTCCTTCTACTTAGCGGGATCAGGACCACGATTTTAAATGAAAGTATAAGGTTCCACTTAAGACATATGTTGAGTATAATTTCTCACGCACAACACTGGAAAATTCACTATGTTCAATTGACAGTAAATGTTTCCATTCTAACAGCACATTTAGCAGTTCAGAGGCGACCTCTACGGTACGTTACTACCAGATTGTCTTTCGCCCAATTTAATGTTCAACATTAATGTTCCAAGTTAGTGCTCGCCATAAAAGTGGGAATAACAGTTGTCACTTGCCACGCGGATTTATAATTCTAACGGACGGCACACTAACAGTTAACTTGGCGAATTCTAAGTGATCCAGGACGGTGTACAGTCCTCGCGATTTCACTATCCGTTTTTACCGCAAATACGCGATTCGTCACAGTTCGTCTCTGATGTGGTCCAAGGCAGAGCGCGATCCGACGTTTAACAGACGTGGATCTTACAGCGGCTGAGTGAGAAGTGAACCTTCCCGCTGCCTCTCGGGCTGCATTTGCGAGGTGCCGCGGCGGACGGCAGAGGGAACATCTGTTGTCTACTGCTTTAGCACACGGCAGCAGCCTGAGAACGACTGCTTTCTCGGGCACATAATCTCTAATATCATAGTTATGAATCAATTCAAAACTTCCTCAATTTTTACATGTATTCAGGTAAGTTGTTTGAAAGCACGGAAAAAGTTTCAGCTCGCTTGAATAAAAACTTTGCCTTCTAGAATATTTATAGTGAAACTAACGGTAGATCGTTACCTCTGAACCATACCTTTACTAGAACTTGTATTGAATGTTATAAATACTACAACTCTAAAATTTGGTACAGTTTTATTATTTGGTAGGTTTTATAATCTGCTTTAACCAAAATTCTCTACTCTTAAAATTACAGGTACTTAATATACTACAATTGAGTATATTTTAGTTACAAAAGTGGTTTTTACTTAATTACTCAAAAACTAGAACAGGTAGATTAACGTGGTCCCTCAGTTATTATTATTTTTTAGGGTGAAATGACGCATGGAACAAATTTTTACGTTTCTAAGTCCAATATTTAGCGCCTTCCATTTTTCCTAAAAACGTGGTTTCCGGTCGTAGTTTCGTTCTGTGGTTTTGAAACTTGCACCACGCATTTACGCCACTTATTTTTTTCTTAAAACTGCATTTTTACGGAAACTATTAAGTCTAGATACATAAAGACTTGATATTTTAAACATTATTACACTAAAATATATTTTAACAATGTTTTAAACATAAATTTTGACTTTAAATTTTATACTTAACTGTGGTGTAATATTTGTGCGCTACGCGCAGACGCGTTAAGGTGACGTGGCGCTACTAGCAGTCAACTGGCTCACTCGTTCGCCTCTGTATCTCACACACGATACAGCGCATGTTTCGCTTCATCACCCCCTATTTATTTTTGTGAAAAAATCTATTTTTGAACAAAATTAAATATCTCAAAAAACAAGCGATGTAATGATTTAGTTTACCTCTTTTAAATAAAATTGATTTTTAGAAAATTCCTTACAACTACACATATAAATTAATCACGATTATATATACATAGAAAATATAATATAAAAAACTTTCACAAAATCATTTACAAAATTTACGTAGAAACATTAAATAAAATTTTCAATAGTTACAAAATTATTGTTATTTTTTAATTTATAAATTTTTCAATCTTTACCTGAAAAGAAACACACATGAATTTTTTCACTTTACAGTACTTACAATTTTTTTGCCGCGCGGGATTAGCCGAGCGGTCTAGGGCGCTGCAGTCATGGACTGTGCGGCTGGTCTAGGCGGAGGTTCGAGTCCTCCCTCGGGCATGGGTATATGTGTTTGTCCTTAGGATGATTTAGGTTAAGTAGTGTGTAAGCTTTGGGACTGATGACCTTAGCAGTTAAGTCCCATAAGATTTCACACACATTTGAATATTTGAACTTACAATTTTAACCACAATCCTTACTACACTTTTCACTAAATGATTATAAATATGGGAGGAGAATTTACTTTTTCATTCTGTTTTATTATAAAAGAGAAGGGAATGTTTCATTGCAGTTTGGGTCGTCCTTGCGTCCGTTTCCACTACAGCTTGAAGTTAGACTTTCATGCAGCCTCCATGTCCCTGAGGAACGGACAACATAGCCTAATCTTCTGTTCTCAACTTACATGTATGGGAGGACTAAGCACATTTTACAGTCTTTATTCTGGCAATAGTTCTAATAATTGTGATGTCAGAAAGACAACTAGCAATAAGTTATATCTGAGAAAACGAGTCATTTTACTTCATAATTTAGCTTTAATCACAAACTTTGCATTAATGCTATCCTTTTTCATAAATCCTAGCTTTTATGTATTCCAGTTACCTTTATGTTCCTAAACATTGACTTTTTGGCTAGTTTTCGATATCTTTTATTATTTGAGATATTACTTTAACTTAGAAGATTGAGTAACCTTTGCAAGTTTTACTTTTGTTTGACTCCAGTGTCGTATGGATTAATTTACTGAAGAAGCCATTTGCTTAACAGCACTTACTTTGCTTTGTTGTATGCATTATGAAAAACATATGGATATTTTATGATCTGCATTTCCCAACATATTTGTAGGATTCTGTTGTCTATTATTACCCATTAAGCAGTGAACTGAGGTAAGTCCCGGCACACTCGCTCGCCTCTATACCTCATACATGGTAAAAGCTTGCTTCTTCCGGTTGTCTCCATACCCGTACACGTCTATCCGCTCGATGCAATTTGAAACGATACTCCTCCGACCAGGAAACGTGTTTCCAGTCATCAACAGTCCAATGTCGGTGTTTACGGGCCCAGGTGAGGCGTAAAGCTTTGTGTCGTGCTGTTATCAAGGGTACATGAGTGGGCCTTCGGCTCCGAAAGCCCATATCAATGATATTTCGTTGAATGGTTCTCACTCTGACACTTGTTGATGGCCCAGCATTGAAATGTGCAGCAATTTGCGGAAGGATTGCACTTCTGTCACGTTGAAAGATGCTTTTCAGTCGTTATTGTTGTCGTTCTTGCAGGATTTTTTTCCGGCCGCAGGTATGTCGGAGATATGATGTTTTACCAGATTCCTGATATTCACGGTACATTCTTGAAATGGTCGTACGGGAAAATCCCCACTTCATCGCTACCTCGGAGATGCTGTGTCCCATCGCTCGTGCT
The DNA here is from genome assembly GCF_023898315.1 of Schistocerca nitens. Classification (NCBI taxonomy): domain Eukaryota; kingdom Metazoa; phylum Arthropoda; class Insecta; order Orthoptera; family Acrididae; genus Schistocerca; species Schistocerca nitens. The sequence continues at coordinate 720,630,401 of NC_064615.1, read as the reverse complement.
CCGACTGTAGATGTTCAACCTCACTTAAATCTTGGTACCCTGCCATTGTAGCAGCAGTAACCGATCTTACAACTGCACCAGGGACTTGTTCTCTTATATCGACGTTGCCGACCGCAGCGCCGTAATCTGCCTCTTTACAAATCTCTGTATCTGAATACGCATATCGATACCAGTTTCTTTGGCGCTTCAGTGTAAAATCAGAGCTCTGGCACAGCGTTTGGTAATCAGGAATCTTAGGCTGCCACCTCTCCTCCCATTGCCTACCATATATTGGCGACGGAGATCTCTTCCACCACCAGCACTCTTTTTCGTCAACTGTACTGTGAAGTACAGAGCCTCGTTTGGTTCTTTACATTCATATCGATACCTCTCCTGAGCAAAATACACTACTGGCCATTAAAATTGCTACACCACGAAGATGACGTGCTACAGACGCGAAATTTAACCGACAGGAAGAAGATGTTGTGATATGCAAATGATTAGCTTTTCAGAGAATTCACACAAGGTTGGCGCCGGTGGCGACACCTACAACGTGCTGACATGAGGAAAGTTTACAACCGATTTCTAATACACAAATAGCAGTTGACCGGCGTTGCCTGGTGAAACGTTGTTGTGATGCCTCGTGTAAGGAGGAGAAATGCGTACCATCACGTTTCCGATTTTGATAAAGGTCGGATTGTAGCCTATCGCAATTGCGGTTTATCGCATCACGACATTTGCTGCTCGCGTTGGTCGAGATCCAATGACTGTTAGCAGAATATGGAATCGGTGGTTTCAGGAGGGTAATACGCAACGCCGTGCAGGATCCCAACGGCCTCGTATCACTAGCAGTCGAGATGACAGGCATCTTATCCGCATGGCTGTAACGGATCGTGCAGCCACGTCTCGATCCCTGAGTCAACACATGGGGACGTTTTCAAGACAACAACCATCTGCATGAACAGTTCGACGACGTTTGCAGCAGCATGGCCTATCAGCTCGGAGACAATGGCTGCGGTTACCCTTGACGCTGAATCACAAACAGGAGCGCCTGCGATGGTGTACTCAACGACGAACCTGAGTGCACGAAGGACAAAACGTCATTTTTTCGGATGAATCCAGGTTCTGTTTACAGTATCATGATGGTCGCATCCGTGTATGGTGACATCGCACTGAACGCACTTCCGAAGTGTGTATTCGTCATCGCCATACTGGCGTATCACGCGGCGTGATGGTATGGGGTGCCATTGGTTACACGTCTCGGTCACCTCTTGTTCGCATTGACGGCACTTTGAACAGTGGACGTTACATTTCAGATGTGTTACGACCCGTGGCTCTACCCTTCAGTCGATCCCTGCGAAACCCTACATTTCAGCAGGATAATGCACGACCGCATGCTGCAGGTCCTGTACGGGCCTTTCTGGATACAGAAAATGTTCGACTGCTGCCTTGGCCAGCACATTCTCCAGATATCTCACCAATTAAAAACGTCTGGTCAATGGTGGCCGAGTAACTGGCTCGCCACAATACGCCAGTCACTACTCTGGATGAACTGTGGTATCGTGTTGAATCTGCATGGGTAGCTGTACCTGTACACGCCATCCAAGCTCTGTTTGACTCAATGCCCAGGTGTATCAAGGCCGTTATTACGGTCAGAGGGGGTTGTTCTGGGTACTGATTTCTCAGGATCTATGCACCCAAATTGCGTGAAAATGTAATCACATGTCAGTTCTAGTATAATATATTTGTCCAATGAATACCCGTTTATCATCTGCATTTCTTCTTGGTGTAGCAATTTTAATGGCCAGTAGTGTATTTCGTTATTAACTTATAATAGCTGTAACTGCTACTAACGACGGATATTGCTTTTATCCTTGTTTCCATGACAAAAATATGGTTTGTTGATATTTATTCTTGCAATACGTGTATTCCAAAACAAAAAGATTCATTGCCCTTTGTTTGATAACAGGTGCTCAGTACGAAACTGTAAAGTCGTAACGCTGTGATCGTTGTGCGTCGCTGTGAAGTTATATCCCCATAGAGCAGACAAAGAGATATTGCTGTTAACGGAGACCTCTTCATAACACAATAGTGGCCAAAAAGTCCGTGACATAGCTGCTAAAACTTTCGGGTTTGTAATATATGCATGGGAAAATTCTAGCGCTACTTCATGTGCAAAATAATACCTTAAATTGCAAATAGGGAGCAGGTCGAATGTCTCTTCGAAATAATTTGATGAAAAGTTGTTCAATAATACTGAGGAACTCTTCACAGTTCCGCAATGAGTACGTACCGTGACAAACACGTTCATCGTACATTCATGTAAATGAAAACATGAAAAACATCCGTATCACACTATTTATCTGCATAAAGGCGGCATGGTGCGTCGTTTTTCTCAAATTGTGGAAATATCGCACTCAAAGTTCAGTGCATCTATTCTCTAACATTTCTCACCTTTTATTTAAATCAATCAGATGTACTTCGAAAAGTGGACACAAACGTGTGTCCCACAACTTCGACTCTTATGAACCGTAGTAGGCTGCCGGTAATGACCTGACAACCACGAATCAACGAAAGGTGAAACCCAAAACGGCATGGTCCTAGCGATTTGCCTTTGCAGTATTCCCAAGAGCTTTACTACACGTCTCAGTACCAAATACATTATGTTTTCTCCGTTTCCGTCAATAAACTGTAATTCTAAATTGATAGCTGATACGTGACTGCGAAATTCTGGATGACGTTTCTTTTTATTTTATTTTTTTGATGTGCTCAGTGACTGGATGTATTACGTTTCCACTAACTACGTGTGGTTTTTACCGAGCGAAGCAACACAAATTTTTTGTTCTGACGTTGAACATGTTTGCGTTAATTCGTCCGGATGACACGATATATTCGCTGTTGCTGGCACTCTAACAATATTTATGGATAAACGGATAATCGTTCAGCACTCTGGACGTATTAAAATTTATTTATAAAGTTCAGAAAATGTTTCATCAATTCGATGGATCAAACTAAACACCGTGCATGAATGTCAGTATAAATAGCTGACAACTCCGTATGGATACTATTCTTCTGAGAATACTTGACCACAAAGCGTACTAAAAACATGATACTGATTGTCGCTGCCTGTGGCTTGTTTTAATGCTTTAAGAGACTTAGCGGTGTAGAAATTATTCAGTATCACCGTTGTCATAAGTAGGACGAGTTTTTTCACATATGAAGTTTTGTTTTTAATAATAATCCTTTTGCTACAGCGATGTTTAATCATCAACACTGTAGTATTATATTATTTCAAGACAAAGTACGCAGAATCTGACTCAAAGATATTAAAGCTCTGTTTTTTTCCTCAGTATAGAAACACAAGCTGTGTTGCAATCAGACAGGCAAAATTCATTAACGCATTTGTGACGCATGGATTTGTTCACGCGCCAGGGTCATTGATTACCGAGCATATGAGTTTATAGTATTCAGTTCAACTACAGTTATCCTCGCTGTGCTTTAAATTACGTAATATTTCTTGAAAATCGGCAACAGTTGCATACTGCAGCAAAATAATTCCTGGATTAACTTCTATACTTTCTTTTTGTCTTTAATAAAACTGCAATTTTTTTGAAAAGGTGATTCTTTAAGACACTCTTGTCTTATATATTCACTCATTAATTATCCATAGTTTACTCCGGCAGGTTAAAAAAATAGCTTTAATCTGGATACAAATGCTTCTGTGCAGTAGAAAACCAGCAATGTTACTATTCATTAATTTCGGTTAGGCTTCTGTCAGAAAATGTGGGTACCTTAGAACAACTTATGAACTAAATGCGCACTTCAGTTAGTAAAATCTGAGCGCAATAAATAATAAATAAAGGAATAAATAATCAATAAAGCACAGTATGAGTTCAGGTACTACTAAAACACAGAAAAACATTTCAGTTAACAGAAGTTCCAAAATAATACATCAAGCATGAATAAACATTTGGTTAACACATCAGATAACAACAGTAAACGCATCAGATCACACCAAGAAATGAGCAACAACAAAAATATAACTTTTACGTAAATCAGAGTAAGACTACTTGAACTCTCATAAATAACGGTTGTCTGCTTAACCCTACACTACTAAACCCCTGGAAAAATGACAGCTGTAATGGGGCATAAAACAGGACATTTTGTACTTAATTTGTTGTGTAACGTACCTTGGAGATTTAATAATTGCAATTAACTAATAGACGGCCTATGAATTATGGCTTCATTTAAATGAAACAGGAGTGGTAAAATTTACGATGGTTTAGTAGCAGTGTAAGTTTTTCTTCTTTTACTGTCCTAGGGTTAAGGAGTTGGAGATTAGCAACCAACAGCCAGACATGGAGTTAGGTATAATTCGAATCAGAGCCAAGAGAAAATGTGCCAAAGCATGTAGCTTGATTTTAAGTTATGATAACTCAGGTTAGTTCTATAAAAGAATGTATAAATATAATTTATACAACAACGCCCATATAGTAAAACTGTACTTACTGTAATCATGAGTACCGAATAAATTATACATAACCAACAAAAATAGTACTCATAAATTACGAACAGCGCTCAAACCCGATAGGAACTTGAGAAACTTCCACGAATAAGTGCGGTATAAACAGTTTTAGCAATGTAAGTTACCAAGTTGGAACTTGGTGAACTTCTTAAATAAAATTAGAGTGATATGAAACCTAAAACGATATAGTACACACAGTTTAAAGAAGACTACGGGGCAGAAGATAGCTCCGTACAGTCTACACACCAAGGTGACCGTTCTCTGTATATTTTTGAACTGCTGTTTATTGTGAAGTGAATAGTACTGAGTCAACCAGTGGAAAGCAATGTTACATGTAATATGTCACAAGTTTTTATGTTTACGTTCATGTTCCATTGCAATAGTAGTGGTATTTAAATCGCTGACGAGTACGGAACGTTGTCTTCGCTAGAGTCTACAACGGCTGTTAAACATTTTAATGACAGAGGCATACTGTACACTTCTACAATGATTGACTAAAATTACGGGAATATGAGTAAGTATTGGAAAACAGCACGATGTCTAAATCAGCTGATCTTGTGAAGTAAATGAATGTGATCGTACAAAACTAAGGTGAAAAATTGCATTGTCTTCTACGGATTTTGGCTCGTTCAGGGGTAGGTAGAAATGTTTGGTGTACATGTACGAGGGGTGTTCAGTAAATAATACAAGACATTTTTTTTCTGAAAGCTGGTTGGTCTTATTCAGGATTCTAATACACTCCTGGAAATTGAAATAAGAACACCGTGAATTCATTGTCCCAGGAAGGGGAAACTTTATTGACACATTCCTGGGGTCAGATACATCACATGATCATACTGACAGAACCACAGGCACATAGACACAGGCAACAGAGCATGCACAATGTCGGCACTAGTACAGTGTATATGCACCTTTCGCAGCAATGCAGGCTGCTATTCTCCCCTGGAGACGATCGTAGAGATGCTGGATGTAGTCCTGTGGAACGGCTTGCCATGCCATTTCCACCTGGCGCCTCAGTTGGACCAGCGTTCGTGCTGGACGTGCAGACCGCGTGAGACGACGCTTCATCCAGTCCCAAACATGCTCAATGGGGGACAGATCCGGAGATCTTGCTGGCCAGGGTAGTTGACTTACACCTTCTAGAGCACGTTGGGTGGCACGGGATACATGCGGACGTGCATTGTCCTGTTGGAACAGCAAGTTCCCTTGCCGGTCTAGGAACGGTAGAACGATGGGTTCGATGACGGTTTGGATGTACCGTGCACTATTCAGTGTCCCCTCGACGATCACCAGTGGTGTACGGCCAGTGTAGGAGATCGCTCCCCACACCATGATGCCGGGTGTTGGCCCTGTGTGCCTCGGTCGTATGCAGTCCTGATTGTGGCGCTCACCTGCACGGCGCCAAACACGCATACGACCATCATTGGCACCAAGGCAGAAGCGACTCTCATCGCTGAAGACGACACGTCTCCATTCGTCTCTCCATTCACGCCTGTCGCGACACCACTGGAGGCGGGCTGCACGATGTTGGGGCGTGAGCGGAAGACGGCCTAACGGTGTGCGGGACCGTAGCCCAGCTTCATGGAGACGGTTGCGAATGGTCCTCGCCGATACCCCAGGAGCAACAGTGTCCCTAATTTGCTGGGAAGTGGCGGTGCGGTCCTCTACGGCACTGCGTAGTATCCTACGGTCTTGGCGTGCATCCGTGCGTCGCTGCGGTCCGCTCCCAGGTCGACGGGCACGTGCACCTTCCGCCGACCACTGGCGACAACATCGATGTACTGTGGAGACCTCACGCCCCACGTGTTGAGCAATTCGGCGGTCCGTCCACCCGGCCTCCCGCATGCCCACTATACGCCCTCGCTCAAAGTCCGTCAACTGCACATACGGTTCACGTCCACGCTGTCGCGGCATGCTACCAGTGTTAAAGACTGCGATGGAGCTCCGTATGCCACGGCAAACTGGCTGACACTGACGGCGGCGGTGCACAAATGCTGCGCAGCTAGCGCCATTCGACGACCAACACCGCGGTTCCTGGTGTGTCCGCTGTGCCGTGCGTGTGATCATTGCTTGTACAGCCCTCTCGCAGTGTCCGGAGCAAGTATGGTGGGTCTGACACACCGGTGTCAATGTGTTCTTTTTTCCATTTCCAGGAGTGTACATCGTATTACGAGTATTCCCCACTCTTTTGGCTACAAAACACAGTTTTTCAACATAGTCTGCGTCCGATGTGAAGGCCTTATGCCACTTTACTGGGCTGCCCTGCATACCCGCAAGGTACCACTCTACTGGATGACGTCGCAGTCAACGTCTTGCTGCATCACTAACCCCTACATCATCCCCGTACATACTGCTTCCCGCGGAGTGTATCCTTCATTTCGCCAAAGAGATGGAAGTCGGAAGATGCGAGATCCGGGCTGTAGGGTGGACCAGGACGAACAGTCCTATAAAGTTATACGAGCTCCTCTCGGGCGCGCAGAATTACGTGAGCTTGCGTTGTCATGGAGGAGGAGAAATTGGTTTGCATTTTTGTGGTGACGAACACGCTGAAATCGTTTCTTCAGTGTCCTGAGGGCAGCACATCGCAATTCAGAGATGATGGCTGCACCATGGTGGAGGACATCAAATAGAATAGTGACTCGCCATTCTTTTGTTCACTTCGCAGACATTGTGAAAGCGCTTGAATATCTGAGATGCTCCGGTTTTCGGCCAAAAGATACTAAATGACAGCTCTCTGTTTGGAACGCTCCTCCATGAAGACGCCTTTTTGAAGGTTACGTACTGCGCTGCCAGCTATCGGCTCGTCATGAAACTGTGGGGGCTGAAATGTGGACATTCCATAATGTCCCACAACAAATTCCGCATTTGTTAAACAAAAACTGGCCAAGAAAAAGAAGAGTGTTTTCTTGCGTAACTACTGCCGGATGCCCAGTATTGAGCAGGCGGCTACCGGTTAGCAGGCAGAGGGTAGGCTTTGCGCCGGCGAGTTTACGGCTGCGGGATAATGCGGCAACGGAGGCGCGTGTTACGCGGGTTCGCTTTCCTGGGAACACTCTCCAGCCCACAGGCGCTGCGTTACAAATGAAACACCCAACAGCGCCGTAAAGAAGCGGGCCCCGAGTGCGGAACAGCGCCGGCTGGCCACCGCAGCCGGCTCGATGGCGTGCTAAAGACCGCCAGTAACGCTAGTTTATAGGTGCACGCAGCCGTTTCGTTTCGTTTCCTTTCCTCGAGCCACGGCGGGGACGCCCGTCGATCGACAAAGCACGCCGCACGCACAGCACGTGTGTGCGCTCTACGGCCGGCAGACACGCGACCGATGGCCTGCGTGCCGATCGGCCGCGGTTTACTCGCCAGCGAGCTTTCATTGATTGTCAGTCGTAGCCACTGTGGCCGAGGCGATAGCCTGGAACACTCCGAGAACTTACACTGATTGTTCTAACTCCACATCTTGGACCGAGACCTCCCGTTTCGTTTTACGCTGCGACATGAAGTCATGCAGAGGACTGTGACCAATATGTCAATAATGAGCGCGTCTTTTGCGTCTCTTTTGTTCACTAATAACAACAGTCCTCAAACTTTATTTATTGACGCATTTTGGGCGTAGCCTAACATCAGGACAGCAGTTAAAAGAATTTAATACAGCTTATCGTATCACACGATTTCAGTCTCGTCGCGTGACACGATCCTCTGGATCTCATATTCTGATGATGGGCTATAAATAAAGGTTTAACAAATGGACTGTCCCTGAAATGAAATTTTCACTCTGCAGCGAAGTGTGCACTGATATCAATTTCCTGGCAGATTAAAACTATGTGCGAGACCCGTACTCGAACTCGGAACATATGCCTTTCGCGAGTTTCGGTCCGGCACTCAGTTTTAATATCCCAGCAAACTTCAAGGAAACTGTTGTTATTGGTCCGCAGCTCGTGGTCGTGCGGTAGCGTTCTCGCTTCCCGCCCCCGGGTTCCCGAGTTCGATTCCCGGCATGGTCAGGGATTTTCTCTGCCTCGTGATGACTGGGTGTTGTGTGATGTCCTTAGGTTAGTTAGGTTTAAGTAGTTCTAAGTTCTAGGGGACTGATGACCATAGATGTTAAGTCCCATAGTGCTCAGAGTCATTTGAACCATTTGTTGTTATTGGACGCCAACAAACCGTGAAAGAGACGTGCTGAGACGTTTCAGATTGCAAATCACTTCTTGATGACACCACCCGAAACGAGAACGATAATAGCTATTGGATGCTGTAATAAAAGTTCTCTGTTTTCTGATGTTGTCTCGTTTCCATTTATTTGTAGCTGTATCAAACCGCGAGGATTCAAGAAACGGCTCTGATTTATTGTATAAAAGGGAACGTTAAATTGAAGGATGTTCTAAAAAGCTGTGTTGGATCATGCCTGCTTTGTATTAAAATAAACCACTTAGAATCTGCCTATGAACTATTCCATTAATTTAACAAAATTACAGTCCGATTCAGTTGATACCCGAACTATTCTGTTAGAACAAAAATTTCGTTTAGAATATACTGTCATACACACACACTCCACACATACATTGGTTTACTGTAACGCCCCAAACCGTCGTCAAGAAAAAAAATGATTGAGAAAGAATAACAGAAAAACTCGACAGTTTTTTGTGAAGCTGAACTAAAGTCAAGCGATTCCAAATACAGGTTGTTTTAAGCGTACTTTTGGAAATAAATTATCAGTTTCCGGCGTGTAAAGTGTGACTAACGTAGTGGGCTTTTATCCGTGTATTCCCGGGTCCACATTGACACAGATAATTGGCAAACATGTTCCGTTGAAACTACTAAAATTTCATTTTATATTGAAAAAGGAAATAATGTTTTTAACGTCGCAGAATCGTAAAGCTTACGTCCAATAACAAAAGGTTGCTCTGCTCCATAGGCGTGCAACCACCTTGTCTGATTGCTACGCAAAGGGCCCATCTTCAGGTCCCTGTACTGCCACCTCATTCTTTCTTATGGGAGGATTGGAATGGGGTGTATTCAGCCTCGTGATGCCAGCTGCGAAGCTGCTTGAGTAGGAAGTAGCCACTTCCACGTGACGAAAGCCGACAGCAGCTGCGAGAGTGGTGAGCTGCCCTCGTGTCCCTCAGAAGTGCACCAGAATGAAGCCATTGACAGAGGGTGGCGCGGCTGCCTGTCGGCATCATATGATGCTCAGGACCGGGCGCAGAGTACACTGATAAAGAAAAGGTAGCTACTTCATCACAAAGTGCCGAGAGGGACTGTAATACGAGATACAATTCTTTTTCTGTCTGGTCATCACAAAAACTCTTGAGAGACGTTGCATTGCAGATCTACATCTACATCTACATCGATACTCCGCAAGCCACCTGACGGAGTGTGGCCGAGGGTACCTTGAGTACCTCTATCGGTTCTCCCTTCTATTCCAGTCCCGTATTGTTCGTGGAAAGAAAGATTGTTGGTATTCCTCTGTGTGGGCTCTAATCTCTCTGATTTTATCGTCATGGTCTCTTCGCGAGATACACGTAGGAGGGAACTATATACTGCTTGACTCCTCGGTGAAGGTATGTTCTCCAAACTTCAACAAAAGCCCGTACCGAGCTACTGAGCGTCTCTCTTGCAGTCTTCCACTGGAGTTTATCTATCCACTGGAGTTTATCTATCATCTCCGTAACGCTTTCGCGAATACTTAAAAATGGTTCAAATGGCTCTGAGCACTATGGGACTCAACATCTTAGGTCATAAGTCCCCTAGAACTTAGAACTACTTAAACCTAACTAACCTAAGGACATCACACACACCCATGCCCGAGGCAGGATTCGAACCTGCGACCGTAGCAGTCCCGCGGTTCCGGACTGCAGCGCCAGAACCGCTAGACCACCGCGGCCGGCTCGCGAATACTAAATGATCTTGTAACGAAGCCCGCTGCTCTCCGTTGGCTCTTCTCTATTTCTTCTATCAACCCAATCTGGTACGGATCCCACACCAGTGAGCAGTATTCAAGCAGTGGGCGAGCAAATGTACTGTAACCTACTTCCTTTGTTTTCGGACTGCATTTCCTTAGGCTTCTTCCAATGAATCTCAATCTGGCATCTGCTTTACCGACGATTAATTTTATATGGTCATTCCATTTTAAATCGCTCCTAATGCCTACTCTGAGATAATTTATGGAATTAACTGCTTCCAGTTGCTCACCTGCTATATTATAGCTAAATGATAAAGGATATTTCTTTCTGTGTGTTCGCAGCACATTACACTTGTCTACCTTGAGATTCAATTGCCATTCCCTGCTCCATGCGTCAATTCGTTGCAGATCCTCCTGCATTTGAGTACTATTTTCCATTGTTACAACTTCTCGATATTTTTACAGCATCATCCGCAAAAAGCCTCAGTGAACTTCCGATGTTATCCACAAGGTCATTTATATATATTGTGATTAGCAACGGTGCTACAACACTCCCCTGCATCACACCTGAAATCACTCTTACTTCGGAAGACTTCTCTCCATTGAGAATAACGTGCTGCGTTCTGTTTTCTAGGAACTCTTCAATCCAATCACAGAATTGGTCTGATAGTCCATATGCTCATACTTTGTTCATTAAACGACTGTGCGGAACTGTATGGACGCAGGCACGCAAACTAGATGCACGGCTCACAACAGAGTACTTTATGAGCACAATCTGCTACGTGGTACAAGCAAATGGTGTCCGCAGCAACTACGCTGTATGCGTGAAAACGGTCGGTTCTTGAATGTGTACATGACTCATTCTGATTTGCCGTTACTGTTTTCACTGCATGCAGTATCTCATCAAAAGTATCCGGATAGCTATCAGCAGAGACTGGTATTAGGCGCGTCTATACTTCGTGTTTATAGCTGCTTGAATTCTGCTGGGACGCTTTCCGTTAGGTGTCTGAATATCTATCGGTGACTGTCAACCAATTCTTCCTCGAGACCCGAAACCAGAGGAAGTACCGATGTTTGATGCTGGAGTCTGGAGCGAAATCGAAGTTATAACTCGTCCCAAAAGTTTTCCGTTGGGTTCAAGTAGGGAACACTGGGTAGGCCAGTCCATTTCAGGAATGTTACTGTCCACAGTTACCTCAAAGACGCTGCTTTATGATAGGTTTTATATCCAAACTGTTCCTCTGTTATACGCAGTATGCCTTCCACTTGTCTACCTGGCCTTGCGTCTGCTAATTAAATCTGCTCTCTGACAGTGGTTCTTATTGTTAGCCTGCATTATAGGTTATCACTGCAATCAGAATGCTGAGAAAAATTAATAAAATGCTTACCCTGTCATTATTGTACTCAATTAATGATGGGTGATTAATATACCTACACGGGAGTAATCTTTTATAAAAATGGAAAGAGTTTATTAATCATAAAATAGGACAAACAACAGAACGTAAGCGAGATGAGAAATGTATCATGATGGCTGGTAACACAAACAGAAGCAACAAATAATTATCACTCCACTGGGTGGCATTTGTTTGGCAAAGACTGAAGTTTACTTAATATACTTACCCCTGGCTCAAAACATGGATAACGCAATAAGAAATTATCTAACGCTTACACTTTGATGGATTTATTCTACACAGAAGTTACACTAATTTGGTGCATCTGGGAAGAAATAGTGAGACTGTGATTCTGTTTGGTCTAACACGCCGAAGCAGCAATCCTACACGACATTCTTGACGCGTAACCCGCTCTCAGGTGACGGTCAGAGTGCAAGCATCGGCAGAAATCGGTCATGAAACGGATACTTAATTGTAGAAAGGTGCAAAGTGCCAAATTTATGAACTGAAATTATTACAAAAAAACTGTCTGTAGTGCAGTGTTTTAATTATTTATTCCTCAAACTTTTCCATGTTACAAATAGGAGTATATTATCATATATTTGTGGTGGTTTCATGACACAGTTGGAGTTAGTATTAAGAAAACAGTCTTATTCGCGTTTTATGTTTATCAGCACTAAATAAATATAAAACGCGATTAAGAGTGTTTTCTTAATACTAAGTTAATTTATATTAACCGCTATTAATCCATAACCATGTTCTCCAAACATCACAGTTGGAGTTTTTTGGTGCTGAAGGCAATTCAAGCAGAAACATTTATGAAAGGTGCTAAGTGCCATCAAATTATCGAGGTACGATGTCGTTAGTCACTCTCCACAGATCTACATATAATATTCTTTATGCTCATTCTTTTCTAGGTAAGGTATCGTAGCCTTTAAATCTTTCTTCTTTTCATCTGTTATTGAATGGGTTGAGGAAACAGATTCAAAGGTTGCAGAGTGAATGTTTCTTGCATGTTTCCCTTTTTTGAGCACATTCACCTTATGGATCCTTTCCGCGTCGGTGTAACATTCTCTTATTGCTACATGAGTTACATCTGTTGAATCATATGTGAAGCACACAGCTTTTGTAATGTTCACCTTTTTAATGCAGAGTATCTCGTCTGCCACAGCTTGACCATTAAAAGAATCGGAAGTATTCATAGATGTTATTTTGAAAGGTCTAACAACCTTTGCTTCCTCAACCGTTTTGCGTAGGTCGCTGGGTATAAATGGCTTCGTTACTGACTTCCTTCTTTTTATCAAGGCAGTCTCAGAATCGCAGGTGAGGAAGCTCTGACCACTAATAAGAAACAGGTGTTCTATTCCCGTGAACAAACCATTTGCCACCAGAAAAAGAAATACCGTCATTCAATTCTTGTTTTGTGCAGCACATTTGTCACTCCAAACAATAAGGTTTTTCTTCGTTGTTATCCCGGTGTTTAACATTTTCAGAACGCATGACGAGATTTCATTTCCACCCCTATCGACGATACTCTGATGCCACATGCACGTATAAGACTGAAGGGTGTCACCTACAGATGCTGCCATGTTGTAATAAGATAACTGGAGGCGATAAAACATCTGGGAGTGCGTTAGTGTGGGCGCAAACATAACCTCCTGCATATCGATTGATATGCAGGAAAGTGAAACAAACACAACTGAATGGCACATTGCACCATTCTTATGAAATCAGCAGGCAACTTAGCACCATTGCCATCTAGCGGTGGCAAATGTAACCACTTGGAATTCTCGGTGGACATAGCACTTTTTATACGTAATCCTCCTCGGTATCCTGCACCTTTCAAACCAATCATCACATTTTTCATGATTTGACACTTGGCACCCTTCTACAGTTAAGAATCCAAATATGCAAAGTCGCGGGCTTTCGATCTGTCAGAAGGATCGCATTTACTCTCTACCGGATTCCTGAAATCTCGGCAGATTCCCGTTCGCTCGTCATACCATGGGCCAATCGGACTCACTTGTATGGCGGCGCACATCAAAGGTCAAGGTGGCAGACCTGATATGAATAAGATTGTCCTCTGCACAGAGAGTTGTCCGAGACGATTGAGACCCAAACTGTTGGTGCAGCTTAGACTTCACCACAGGTTCAAGAGAAGTGCCAGTGCAGAGTGAAGCTCAGCATGAGTGTCTAATGTACAGCCCACTCATAACAACAGTCAAGACCAGAATTTTCTCTGAGGGCTCGAGTCTGAAGCAGAAGAAGAATTTCCCCCCTTGTCTCCTTTCCATCCAAATACCGTAAACTCGAAAAGTCTACCAATACAATAGCCCCCACACAGGTTTCCTGCCAGTCACAAGACTCCGTGAGCGCCACGTCTGCCCTTAAGTTCATCTGCTTAACCTCCCCGACCAATCTTAACCATAGTTAATTATATGTCTTTCCCTTCTGGAGAAGCAGCCAATCCTTATTCGTAAATTTCCGTGCAGAGGGGAAAAGACATTACGGTCCCGAATTATGTTTCTCGCGGCTACTTTAGGAAGCATTTTTTGAAGGTTTTTGTTAAGGCCTAAACAGAACAACAAATTTATCACAGGGTTCATCATCTTGACAGGCTGAGCGTTACAGCATGTCCGACCAGGGGCCTCGGCTAAACTAAGAGAAGTGCTTTGGTGTCGCAATGTAGACCATTTCAGAGCTGACATAAATATTGCGTTCGATTCTAAAATTCTTCCGAAGGCCCGAGGCTTCCCAAGAAACTCGGTCGGCAAAGGGACGACACCGCCTGATGGCTTCGTCTATAGCGTCCGTTCCAGAGAGTATGGAAACACGTGGATCTTTATGGATGCCAGCTCTGTACACAATTGGCGTTTACGACACTGTCGAAACATTTCGACCAGGCGACATACTTTCTCTCCTGCGCCCCTCTCCCTGCCGTGGCCAGAAACGCCTAACAGGTAGATCCAGGTAGGTTGTTTTCCGCCTCTTTAGTGGAAAGCTTTGTCTGCCGAGTAATTCTTTTTTCCAGCTTCTGTCCCTCGTAAGCGCTTTAAGATGTTCTTCTCCGTAACAGCTGCACGTGGCTTCCAAGCCCCGGATGTCCACTGCAAGATTTACTGTTCAATAAACAAACTGCCTGCTTGTTCTCAACTCCGGAAAATACTATTCGAAGATAAGATCCCGCATGCATTAACAATGTACCGGGTGATCAAAAAGTCAGAATAAATTTGAAAACTTAATAAACCACGGTAGAATGTAGATATAGAGGTAAAAATTGACGCACATGCTTGGAATGACATGGGGTTTTGTTAGAAAAAGAAAAAAGTCCGACAGATGGCGCTGGACAGCAAAATAACTGCTACCGTGACGGGTGAGAGGTACGCCGATATGTTACAGAATCGCATCATCCCAAGACTGGCTGATAAACACCTGCTGGAACGTACGCTGTTTATGCAGGATGGCGCTCCACCCCATATTGCTAGACACGTGAAAGATATCTTGCGCGCGTCGTTTGGTGATGATCGTGTGCTCAGCCGCCACTTTCGTCATGCTTGGCCTCCCAGGTCCCTAGACCTCAGTCCGTGCGATTATTGGCTTTGGGGTTACCTGAAGTCGCAAGTGTATCGCGATCGACCGACATCTTTAGGGATGTTGAAAGACAACATCCGACGCCAATGCCTCATCAAACTCCGGACATGCTTTACAGTGCTGTTCACAACATTATTCCTCGACTACAGCTATTGTTGAGGAATGATAGTGGACATATTGAGCATTTCCTGTAAAGAGCATCATCTTAGCTTTGTCTTACTTTGTTATGCTAATTGTTGCTATTCTGATCAGATGAAGCGCCACCTGTCGGACATTTTTTGAACTTTTGTATTTTTTTGGTTCTAATAAAATCCCATTTCATTCCAAGCATGTGTGTCAATTTGTACCTCTCTATCTACTTTATTCCGTGATTTATTCGGTTTTCAAATTTATGCTGACCTTTTGATCACCCAGTATATGCTCCAATCAGCGCTTGCTCATGTTGATAACTTCTTATTTTCTCAAAGAAAATGATGTCTGAGGTGTAATAACATTAAAAAAAATGGTTCAAATGGCTCTGAGCACTATGGGACTTAACATCTGTGGTCATCAGTCCCCTAGAACTTAGAACTACTTAAACCTAACTAACCTAAGAACATCACAAACATCCATGCCCGAGGCAGGATTCGAACCTGCGACCGTAGCAGTCCCGCGGTTCCGGACTGAGCGCCTAGAACCGCTAGACCACCGCGGCCGGCAATAACATTAAAGAAAAGGTTTGAATACGAAAATAAGTGAGATAGTGACTTGTCCTCCCTTTCAGGCACTCAGCTTCACTGACCGACCCATTCTGCTTGCACTGTTTCTCTACTAACTACACATACTTCCCGCCTCCTTTTTATATAGTGATCAATTCCACATTACGGAGGGGTGCCCAGATACTGTTGAGTAGATAGTGTATTTCTCTCCAAGAAATGTCACAGAATGAAACATGGAGGTGCAGCTTACCTCTCCACTGCTTTGTTGTCGGCTTCAGCACTGGGCCGCTGATAGGCTACAGAGGCGCGGCAGCTAGCTGTGTAGGGTAGCAATCGTGGGGCGGGGAGCGAGGATTACGCGAGGAATCGCGGGCTCCGCTCAGAGCGTGCGCCAAACGGCCCGCCCTGCGGATCTGCGCCGGGATTTGGCGGACGGCGGCCCATCAGCGCCCTGTTGGCCGCGGCCGCCGCTTCCATTTCACGGCGCCTTTAGCGTCGCCTCTGACGTCACACGAAGGCCAGATTCCATTGAAGCAACGCTACTCACGGAACGCGTAGCTTACGATGTTCTACACTCGAATCTGGAAGTGTAACAATGATAAGCTGACCAGACGTCCTGGTTTTGGTGGTACAGTCCCGGTTTTCACATAAATGTCTCGGCGTCCCGAGAAAATCATTCGGGACACATAACTGTCCCGCTCTTTAATCGAGAAACAAAATGCGTGCAATAATATTTCTAATTTGATTAAATATTTGTGAAAAACAAATTTCCTATAAGTAGATTGTTATAGAAATATATATTTTGACAATATATGCCGCATTTGGTTTAACTCGCTTTATACGTAAAGAAAGAATAAGAGATACGTTGAAAAGAAAAGCGGTTATTACCTATCCCGGCCACTAACTTTCCGACCTTCCACTTGATGGCTCTCGAGACAAATAAAGCCAAAACCAAAGCAGGTATAATTGAGCATCACTTAAAAACCATTCATGCTAATGGACTGCAGGCACATGAATTTTATGAAGACTTTGAGCGATGCAGCGTGAATTACCAGTGCTTATTGAATACTGTTTGCAGCGCGGAGTGGCCGCGCGGTTTAGGGCGCTATGTCACGGATTGGGCGGCCAGACCCGCCGGAGGTTCGAGTCCTCCCTCGGGCGTAGGTGTGTGTGTTGTTCTTAGCATAATACAGTTTTAGTTTGAGCCGTAGTAAAAATTGCTGTTTTGAAGAGCGCGCCGCAGCGAATAGTGTGAAGCAGTCGCCCTCCGTTTCTGGCGGTGGCGCCGCTGTGGCAATCGCAGCTTTGGTGTCTCCTTCTGGTGGGAAAGGGGAAAGGTTGCCTCTTCACGTGCATTTAAGGGGCGCTATGAGCTCGCCAGGGGGTCAGTCTGGGTCAGTCTTTCATCCCCAGCTTGCTAATCTGTCTCTCGTCCGCATTTGTTAGGCAGTTACTGTGTGTCTGTCGTTCGGATCAACCTTTAAATCAGGCAAAATGAGAGTCTTTCCACTCCGCCGGTAAGAGAAATCAGCGAGCAGTCGCCCGGTCGGGGCTTAGTTCCTGCATCTGAGTCTGCGCGTTAGGCCGCCAGTCTGCTCGAGTTTGCTCAGGCAATGCTCATTGGCTGTTGGATCGATCGGTTGGTCGGTCGCGCACTGACAAGGGGAAGGCCTCAGACACGGCCAACCGATTCGGCTCAAATTCGGCAGGTCGCTTGTGTACAATCTAAAACGAAGGAATCTAAGATATTTTGGGTCAACATCCCCGCGTTTTTGAGAAAACGCGCCCCTAAATGTTATGACGAGCAATCGACTCAAAATTGGCGACATCGATAGATAATTGTAAATAGAGCATTTTTCATCATCAGGTGTGGGGTCCGAAAACTCATACTTTTCCAGAAATCGAAGTAAGAAACTTTTACAACTTCCGCTTCTGTACCCACGTGGTAAAGGCTTTTCGCCGACAGTATCGATAGCGCCGGCACGGTAGTTCAGCGTGCTCGGTCAGAGGGTTAGCTACCCACTGTAATAAAAAATGAGTGAACGGACCAACAAAGAACCTGAACGGGTGTCATTGGACGTCCGTCTCGAACACATTCAAAGAACAATATAGAAAAAAATGAGATTAAAAAAAATAGCGCAACGGCCAAGGTAGCTGGCTGGGAATCGGAGAACCCGGGTTCGAATCTCGAAGAAACAAAGCGGATATTCTACTTTTCGTTTGCATTTTTCCATATCTCAATTGATAGGGATAGGAGGGTTAATAAGGTAAGTAAATCAATAAGGAATGATAATAATAAGGTAGGCAAATAAATTTCTCAAACCTCTTGGGATAGTAAACAACTAAAATGTTACTCCAGATCACTTTACAATGGCTCTTCCAGTCACTGTTACGTGTCCTCACTTTTCTTCGAACAACTAGATGGATGGTACTTGTCATAAACATTCGAAACAAATATACTCACGGCACAAAGAACATCTAATGAATGCAATCTTTCGGCAGGTATACTGTTCCTTCCGAAGAGTCGGCGGAAAACAAACTTGGTTTACATTTAAAAATATGTCTTTTTCGGGTACTAATTTTGATGCGTACCACGCATACGATATCATTGCCTGAAAAATCGGTGCTGAAAGTTGGTTATGAATTATGCTGTGAATAGTTACTGCATCCGTGCGGTTATGCAATTCCCGCTGGGTTTCCAGAAGCACACTGCAATTCTGAAGCCTGGAAATAAAGTTTTTAACCTGATGATAGAAATAAACATCACACGGCTGGCACACAGGTGTGCAGTTTGGCGGCATTACTTTTACCGCGCACGTCGGCTGACCCTCGGCGTCTATAAACATTGTGTCATATATTGTACTATTAATTTGTCCACTCCAGGAATCCAATATTAGACAAAACTTATCAGAAACGTATGGTTTTAAAAAATTCTCAAGAAATGTTCTGTAAATCGCATTCGTCAATTTCCCGGATTTGGAGCAGGTAATGCAAACATTTTTCAACGAGTCGGTTAAACGATTGACCTCTTCTATAACCCGTGGGCCAAATGTAACATTCTTTTCTAGTAAACACGGGAAAACCTTAGACAACACTTTTCCAGAGGCTGTAACGGCGCCGTGTACAAATGTGTTAGTTTGTTTTTACTACCAACTGTGACAAGGGTTCGTTTTTCTCCCTTATGCCGTTTGCGTGCTGGAAAGAGCCGCCACTTTCTGTGTATCTTTTATTTTTGTACCTCCTTATGAGAGACGTATTTAGTGACGTGCCGTTGACGAATTTTTTACTCCGATTTGAAATTTCTTGCCCAAGATAATGATGCACCAAACGTAAAATCCTTGTCGGCCGTACATTGAAGCGCTGCACCTGCAGCCCATTCCTGAAATATTCTTGTTGTTACATTCTCGTTACGACAACGAGAATCGACAAATCGGGCGTATGTCCACTTATTTATCGCCTGGTATTTGTCGTACCTTGTCCCTCCTTTAACGACATCACTTTCCCACAATTTCAAGTCTTTATTCCTTTTCAGGGCTGTTGTTGCTCCATTATTTTGCAGTGTTTGTAAGTTCCAGTTTGGATGATTCCTGGCTAGCGCTACCGCCTTTACTTTTACTTCAAGGGGTATAGCGCCGTAGTTCAATCGTTTAGTAACCGGTTCGTAATACTCATCGGGAACAGATGAAGCACATATTCCCAGTGACGTAGAGATTTCCAAAGTGTTATAACCATTTTGCGAATCACTAGTCGGGATATCTTCCACTGAATCACCTTCTGCTTCGTCTTCAAGGTATAGTACTTCAGTATCAAAAAAAGTCGTTTCGTTCGTCAGCTCCAAAAATCTCTCTACGATAGCCGCTCCTATCAATCTGGAACGCCGAGAAACAGAACTGCCTGTTTGTGGTAGTGCATTGATAATGCATCTGTCTTGCAACACTTTTGCAAACCAGAACACAGCGTCCGTAACTTCCCGCTTGCCATCGACTGTGACAGGCTCTCAACTGTACAGGGTGATTCAAAAAGAATACCACAACTTTAGGAATTTAAAACTCTGCAACGACAAAAGGCAGAGCTAAGCACTATCTGTCGGCGAATTAAGGGAGCTATAAAGTTTCATTTAGTTGTACATTTGTTCGCTTGAGGCGCTGTTGACTAGGCGTCAGCGTCAGTTGATGCTAAGATGGCGACCGCTCAACAGAAAGCTGTAACTGGACTACAGTATCTGGAGATGTTAGAGAATTGGCTGTTCCCTCAGCTCGAACAAGAAGCACAACAATTCATATTTCAGCAGGATGGAGCGCCTCCACATTGGCACTTATGTCCGTAACTACCTGAACGTCAACTACCGGAGGCGATGGATCGGCCGCCAGGCAGCCCGTGACAGAGCACTTCATCACTGGCCTCCAAGAAGCCCTGATCTTACCCCCTGTGATTTTTTCTTATGGGGGTATGTTAAGGATATGGTGTTTCGGCCACCTCTCCCAGCCACCATTGATGATTTGAAACGAGAAATAACAGCAGCTATCCAAAGTGTTAGCCTGATATGCTACAGAGAGTGTGGAACGAGTTGGAGTATCGGGTTGATATTGCTCGAGTGTCTGGAGGGGGCCATATTGAACATCTCTGAACTCGTTTTTGAGTGAAAAAAAACATTTTTAAATACTCTTTGTAATGATGTATAGCAGAAGGTTATATTATGTTTCTTTCATTAAATACACATTTTTAAAGTTGTGGTATTCTTTTTGAATCAACCTGTATATTACAGCGCCAGTCGAAGGGTGTGCATCCTCCGTTATTCAGATTTTGCACCTGAAAGGTATGACACAACAAACAGTAACTAGTTACTACGGCATAAACAGACGAGCTAATTACTACAAACTACATACAGTACTCGTCATACGTTACTTACGGAAGAAAACTGTATTCATTCACAAAACGTATTTCATTCGGCGCATTAACGATGGAAAAATCGCTACATGTATCCGTGAGGTTCGCGGGAGCCTAATGATGGAAAACAACTCTTTCCGATTGACTTTTATAAGGCTTCTGCTGGACACCAGCATTCTTCCAGGTTCACAACTATGATATGACGAAGAGGCAACCGGGACAACGTAACTCTCCCCGCGTGCATTCTGTCCCGTGCCTCGCCGTAAACAAGCGTCGCGCGGTTGGTTGGCTATCTGTGATTCCTCGTGAGGAATTCGCAGCACTCGGAGTTAGAAGGCTTTAAAGTTTAATACTTTACTAACTCACGGCGATGCGAAATTAGTTTGGCTACCTTATTATTATCATACCTTATTGATTTACTGATCTTATTGACCCTCCTATCCCTATCAATTGAGATATGGAAAAAAACAAACGAAAATAATAACATCCGCTCGGTTTCTTCGAGATTCGAACCAGGGTTTCCCGATTCCCAGCCAGTTACCTTGGCCATTGCGCCATTGGCGCTGTCGGTGAAAAGCGTTTACCATGTGGGTATAGAAGCAGCAGTTGTAAAAGTTTCTTTCCTATATTTCTGGAAAAGTTTGCGTTTGCGAACTCTATACCTGATGATGAAAAATGCTCTATATACGATTAGCTATGGATCCCTCCAATTTTGAATCGATTGCTCGTCATAACCTTTATGGTTGATTTTCTCCAAATTATGGGGGTGTTGACCCAAAATACCTTAGAGTCCTGCCAAATTTGAGCCGAATAGGTTGGCCGTGTCTGAGACCTTCCCCTTGTGAGACACAAGATGACTTGTCCGTCTTGAGCGGCGGCGGATGTGAGGTCGCCACGTGAGTCCAGTGGGCCGCGGCGTATAGCGAGAGGTAGTGACTTCGCGGTCGACACGACAGCAACAGGAGTCGACCACCACCACCTAAAGAGAAGGCCGCGGGGCGCTCTTGTGACGTCACGCAAAGCGGGCCAGACTTGGCTTGGCGCTGCGCTTAAAGAATCGAGACGCACAGCCTGCAAATCTTTGTCAAACGGTTTTACAGAACCTGTTCTGTAAGAAATAATTAATTTCTGAAATACTTTTAGCTTTATATAGCAGCTTCATGATGAAGTACCAATCATTTCGATAATGGTCATAACTATTGTGGTACTTCACAGATGAGTATCAAATTTGAGAACGTTGCCATCAAAAATAGAGGTCGCTATGAATTTGTGTTTGATGCATATTATACATTCTATTGCTGAGTATGAAATACAGATGAGGTTTTGAAATTTTCGTAAAACTTTGGATCAATATCTGCTGCCAATCTCGAAAAAATTGAGCATCTGCAGCAACTTCACTTCCGATCGCAACGCGCGGGAATGAAATATTCATAACGCCTCTCATATCTCGTAAACCGCTGGAGATAACGAAACGAGATGTTGGCAAATGATACCACGCAAAGAGGAGAGTACTTTGCCGTATGGTTAAAATACGTAACTTTATCAATCGCGATATAGCAGAAGCTATAGTTTATAATTCTTTTTTACCGGTAATGTAATTGCTTATGACTTATCAATAGGTGAAAACGTATGAGTGCGGGATGTAAATAATATTGCGATATACATGATAAAACAAGGTACATTTGTGAAAAGTGCGCTGTGATAAAGTACATTCTTTCTGGACCAGACGACTATTATTTGCACTCACTTGAAAAATTCTGCACAAATACAGTGTATAATATAAATTCCTCTGCCTTCAGTATCCTAAATAAATATTGTGTAACTGTTTATAGAGCTCCTTCAGGAAAGCTCAGTACATTCCCCAAGCAAACAATCACTTTCAACTCACCTGTTCTCAGAAACAAAAACAATTATTCGTTGTTATTGTAATGTAAATTTTCTTTCCTTAAAAATATGGCAGATTTTGTGCATGTAATGAGCCGTGTGCAGTTGTTGACTTTCTCACAAGAGTTGCAAAGAACTTTACAAGCCTGATTGACAATACTCTGCAGATAAAAGAATTAGCAACATATGTTTAAGTGAAATTTTAGATGTATTCCTGACCATAACTGTCAGCTGTTCAAAATGCATGCTATAAGCTCTGCAAACAACAGTAGTTTTATCAACAGGACGTTTATATAAGTCAACAGTGAAAATCTACAAACCTTCAGCAGACATTTGCAGCAGTTGGAATGAGACAATGTGTAAAGCTAAAAACGTCAATAATAAATTTAACCTATTTCTAGATTAATTTCTTCCATTGTTTGAAGCTGTATTTCGTAATATAATTTCATTAAGTGTCTACCTACGTGACTGCAGGAGACAGTGACTCATTAAGGGAATCAAGCTATCCTGTAAAAAAAAAGGGAATGCTGTATACAATACTAAGAATTGTATTAAACTTCAGAACAAGGGACACTACAATTCACATTTGCAATTTAGTAACTCCAGGCATAGATCAGAAATCACTGCTGGTGACTACAGCAAGTTAAATTCTTTGTAATATGTAGACAAATTACTTTAACATGAGAACAGTAGTATTCAGCATGCTTAAAATAATGTAATTATTAATAGTTTATGTTAATGTAGGGTGTATAAAACACTAGAAGTAATGAACAATAATTTATTTAAGTCAGACATATGTACATCTAGTTCCTGAAAACGCTGTTACAAAATCCAGGGCACAACATGGGTTCCATTACAGAAATAGATCAGGATTTCCACCTTAAAAGGCAGCAAGCCTTTTCTACTTTCAGAATGATTGATTAGTTGTACACATTTGACATATTGTGTTTTGTGACAAATGACACAGTTCCAAAACATGTCAGACGTGTATAACAGGTTATATTACCAGTCTTATTGTTTATAAAATTTAATAACTGTGACTAACAATAAATTATGTTGCTGACAAATGTATTAACTCAGACAGAGTAATAGAGCAACAAACATTTGTTGGAATGTATGCACCAAGATATAAAGGTGTGACTGGGATGAGGCACTACTGAAGGACATTCAACGAAGTGAAGATGTAGCTAGTCATTGGAAACTAATAAGTAATGGTTAATACTGAGTACGACGACATATCAGAGCAACCTCACATTACAGTTGAATACCTGATCCATAACTGAAAGAACTCTTTTATATTGTTACTGCACAGCTATGCAACATTTGTTGAAAACCCTGCCATAAGCTAGAAGTAGGCCAATTTCCTTGTAATGAACTTAAGTGTAAACAAAATAAATCAGAGGAACTAACTCTGGGATTAACTAAAGATGTACAACATAAATCAAAACTGTAACAATTTTACACTGATTCCAAATTAAACTGAATGGTGTAGGATATAATGTCCTAGACATTCAAATAAAATGCAGCAACATGACATTCCTTAATGTTTGTAAGGATACTGTACCTGTATATATGTGGGAAGAACTTTTCCTTAATTGCTATATAAACACCACCTTTCACATTATTCCTGTTAGAATAAACTGTTTCAATTAAACTGACTGTATGGAACACCAAATCTGTATTTTAATGCTGTGAAGTGATTTTCTGTAACACAAGATTCTACAGCTACTTGCAGAAACAGTTCAAGAACACACTTTTCACTCAGTGCCAAAGTGTGTGTGCTGTTATGAAATTTTCTAGCATATTAAACACATGTGCGGTCCAAGTCTGACACACAGCGTCACACTGCCAAGGGGTTTTATGAGTAAAGTTATTTTACAAAAAACCAATAAGATTAGTAACAAATTAAGGGTCACAGTCTGGATGAGATGCAAATTTGGGAATGGAGACCAACTACTGTGTTTGATATTAAACTATTCCAAACTGTGATTGGAATAAGCAACTACTAGAATGTAACTATGTCTCAGTAAAATAATAAAGGCAAAGCAATAACTAATTGTTACCCATATGCAACAATATTGACAGCTTGTATCAAAATTTAGATGAACAGCTGTTATGAGAAGTAACTACATTAGGAAATATCCTGGTGTCATTCTGATTCAGGAAAATGGGAGAAATCCATTTTTGGCTTTCCCTATGTAGTATTGTAATATTCTATCTGCATGCCAAAATAATAGCCTCTAATTGCATACATAGTTATAATGAACTATATGAGGTTTAATACAGAATTACTTTAACAGATTTCTTCTTGTTGGGCAGCACAGGCTCAACAAATTGAAAGGAAGATGTAAATATTTCTGCACAGAATAGCTGAAAGACATAAAAACTTTACTAGGAAAAACTGACCCAGTTTCAATCTTAGGCCAGGATCAAGGCAAAGATGGATGTGTACACAAACTGATAATATTTTACAATGATGAGATTGAAACTAACCATTAGTGCTGGACAAAGTATTTACTTCAGCTGAATAGTCTGCACGGAAACAGTTGTGACCTTCTGACATTTGAAACTGTTGGAAGCAAATTATCCAAAACTTATAGGCTATATGGACCAAATGACTATTAGCGTGCATTCAGTTGAAGGTACTACACCAATATGGATTATGGAACCTGCCTCTGCTTTCAGTGGACCAAATACAGTGTAACTGAATGTGTGAGACATAATAGAAATTTCCTGTGACACCTGATAAATGTCCTAGCATGCAAACTGTACGCAAATTAAAATGTGCTAAGCTTCTGTTTCTTAAAAGAAGCAGTAAAGGTGTCATTCTTTTTCTTAATGTAATTATTTAATAATGCGTTGGTGGATGCTTTGACTAACAACTTCAGTATTTTATCTGCGAAATGACCATTACTGCAAACAAAGTCTGTTAAGAAGAAACTTTTCTTCCGAACAGCGTTTATGATTACATTTTGAACAAGCACCCTTTGACTGTTGGATGACAAAAATTTTTTTTCATTAGGGGCAGATATTAATTTCTGTACAGTAATGTAATTGTAAATAACAACATTCACAACATCAGGCTGAGGGAAAAACTGACCACCCTTTTCCAAATTTTTGATTAAACTAAGATGTTGTTCACCATGCAGGCACATTTCTTTGTCTAAGAGAAGGTATTTGCTGCACACCTCACACTACTGTTTCTTCAGTACACTGCGAACACAATACCCTGCTAAATATGTTAATATTGGAAGGTATGTTTCTGGCTGCCTGAAATCTTCCTCCGAATACATAATGTCAACCATAAACTCAGAGTCTGTTTGTATAGTCTCTTTTGTGTCATCATTACAATTAAAGATGAACTCTTCTGCAACAGGCAGTTTACCAAAAGTACTTTAATTCAACATGAGTGGTAACATGTTCTGCTTCCTCGTCTTCGCCCCCACTTCAAAAATCTGTCTCGCAGGTTTGAGATACTGAGAGACAGCCATTGATCGGTAACTGCTAAACCTTGCTTCCAGAGAATCAGTTTGAATTTTTCCAGGCAAAAAAAAAAGTGAAACCAAGCTCTTTAGTACAGTACCTTGCCATCTCAATCAAACCATAGGTTGTGTGTGTCAGAGCTATACGGGTTTCTTTTGAAAGGGTATTATTTTTCAGGCCTAAGTCCTTCCACTTATCGAGCCACACAAGAAACTTTTCCAAAAAAGCCAATTTGTCATCATTATTACCTAAAGACAGAGGGAACTGGAACAGATCATTTAATCGAACACCTTTGTGAACTGTCTTAACATTTACAATTTTCCACCATGTAAGTATAATTTTAATAAATTCTGCAGTTGTCTGGTAATGTAACAAGTTTTTCTGTTCCCCTACAGTTGAAACGGCTTCAGCTGTGTATTCATTAAATACCTGCAAAACAAGGCTCACATTCTGTTTCTCAAGTGAAGATGGATAAAGAGACTTCAAAGAAAGGGCATAAGAGTGCTTAAATAGACCATTACATTCAATCTTATGAAGCTGCCCGAATGCTTCAAAAGATGCCAATAACACCTGACAATGATCACTGCTTCCATCAAATTGTGGGTATTTGAGCAAAACTTGAGGGTCCTTTTGATTAACCCAATTATTACGTATACACTTAAGGATGTGGACAGAATCAATTATAAAAAATAGTGGCTGAGTTGGATTAGCTGGATGTGGGTAAACTATACTGAGTTTTGGAGGTGAGCTAAAAAGTGCCATAGATTTCCTATTTATAGCATTGTTGTCACTAACTACACAAATAACTTTGAAACCAATGTCATAAAGGCCACATAATATTTTCTTCACATACAAAAATAACTGTTCAGCTACAAGGTTTCTCACTGGAAGGACATGCACTGCTTCTTTAAAAGAAGACAGCAGTGATTGTATCATAAAGACATATGCTGTAGTAGCAGCCTTGTCACTATCAAATGCTGCCCCCACAATGTTTCCTCCCTTGTAATCAAAATAAGGTTTAATATGAATTTCATCCATCATTAAAGAAATGGTACAATCACTTTCCTGCAAAGATTTAAATCTTTCCTTAATATACAGGAGCATACTATCATCATTTTGTTCATTATGAGGACCATTAGTATATGAGGTGTGGTGTCACCGCTAGACACCACACTTGCTAGGTGGTAACTTAAATCGGCCGCGGTCCTGTAGTACATGTCGGACCCGCGTGTCGCCACTGTGTATTCGCAAACGTAGCGCCACCACAGGGCAGGTCACAAGACACGGACTTGACCTCGCCCCAGTTGTACGGACGACATAGCTTGCGACCTGACGTATCAAGTCATCCTCTCATTTGCCGAGAGACAGATTAAATAGCCTTCAGCTAGTCCATCGCTACTACCTAGCAAGGCGCCATGTGTATCATTGCTAATTGCTTACTACTATGCAAGAGATGTATTTCAACAAGAACAAGACTACATTAAAGTTAAGTATATTAAAATCTCTCTTCTTTTCTTTATAGTTTTCATCCAGTCTCCTGTTTCAGAATTTACGCCCGTCTGCGTTAGTTTCGCGTGCACCTAGCCACTCATTGTGTCGAGACCTTAGGGAATCGACACAACATGAGGAACATATTTTCTGTAAAGTTCTTGGATGAGGAAGAATAAGATTGCCAGATGACCTCTAAAATTTATAGGCATGAGGGGAGATAGAATGCAGGATACAACAAAATACAGAAAAGTGAGGATTAAACCTATAGTTTTCCTCACAGCTACATAGCAACTTAACTTGCTCACTTAAGAATTGAATTTGTTTCTGTTTTTCTTCATCTACAGAACTGCACATGTCATTTAAAATGTCCTGTATAAGAAGGCACTGGCTTTTTAATGAATTTTCTTTTGCACTGACTAATTCTTTCACTTTGTCTAATACTGTATACAAATCATTCATATTTGAAAGTTTGTCTGATATTTTGCTACTGCCTATCTTTCTTATCTCAGTGTTACTTCGATAGGCAGACAACTGCAAATTATTTGTCACTACAACAGATACAGACACAGATGGAGCCGGTTATACAGTAAGCAATAGAAATAGGACACAGTCACTTCTCCTAACAATGGTCCACTCTCTGGGAATGGTTTCTCTTTCTAGGCACTGCAGAAATGCTTCAAAAGTAGAAAATGACTTCCTCGAATCATACTCTGTTTTGGTTACTATATGTCTTTAATTTTTGTAGAAGATGTTCATTGTCCAATCTAGATTTCCTTTCCTCTGCTCTTTCTCGAGAGTTGGTGGATGGAGTAGACAAATAGCTTGGGCAGCCTGGTAACACTGATGGGGCAGCACCCTCTCTAAGTCTTGGTCTTGAAAGCATGACAGTAAGCTTTGTGCCTTTCACTTCTGTAGTGTTGGCAGAAGAGCCAACACCGTGTTGTTAGAGGAGGCCGAAATGCACGCGTTTAATTACACGCAGACTGGCGCGAGGTCTGGAACAGTTAAGGGAATTTTTAGTAGCAAATAAAGTACGTAGTTGATGTAATACTTAACTTTAATCCATAACTGTAGAACATCGATCTGACGGTACAGTAATAAGAAGCTCAATATAAATTGGTAATGGCGCCTTGCTAGGTCGTAGCAAATGACGTAGCTGAAGGCTATGCTAACTATCGTCTCGGCAAATGAGAGCGTATTTGTCAGTGTAGCATCGCTAGCAAAGTCGGCTGTACAACTGGGGCGAGTGCAAGGACGTCTCTCTAGACCTGTCGTGTGGCGGCGCTCGGTCTGCGATCACTGACAGTGGCGACACGCGGGTCCGACGTATACTAATGGACCGCGGCCGATTTAAAGGCTACGACCTAGCAAGTGTGGTGTCTGGCGGTGACACCACAACTTCATCATAACATTCCGTATGCCGGCAGATGTCAGATTCGGTGAAGTGAAGTTCACAAACCTACAACAAAGTAGTGTGAGTCAGTACAATATACAGCATGATCTAGAGATGTGTGTCTGTATGTGAAAGTAAAAAACACTGGATACTCATTCATTTTCCACCAATATCAGCTTGACAGGTCACACCTTAGTGGAAGTACACAAATTATTTAGGCCTAACGGCAATATACCATGTTCTACAACAACATACTTATTCCATTTTAATATTCTTTTATTAATTAGTACTATAAGCACTAGGAGCATACCTCACCAGGCATCAGTATATGATGAATATACCTGTGAACTGCTTGTGTTACAACAGTACTGTGATATTTATGGAACTATAAGTGTGAAGTTCCTATTATGGATTAAAAGGCACCAAATTTCAGTAATCTGTTGGATTCTGCATGTTAGCATAGCAATTATTTTGTAATTTTGACTTTACAGTTTCTTCATTGTCATGGTATATGAGATATCAACAGCTGCAGAATAATATTTCACTGTTGGCGTTTTTATGCCAGCACATATTAAAACTGTGTCATTGCAGGTAACACTGAATGAGGGTCTTGATATAGCACAAATTTCATGTTTGGATAGAAAAACAGCTCCAAAGCAAACGCATGCCAAACACAAAATAATGTTGAACAGATGCCAACATAAATGGCACACCTCAGTAAGACAGTCATGACCATCCAACTGGAACTATGTTAAGAAGATATCAACTAAACATTCCGTACCAAGCTATACTGTATGAACTAAAGGACACTTGTCATTTCAATTAACCATCTGAAACATTTAAAATACCGGACAGATTAAGTAACTGGATGCGTTATTAACGAGAATATCTTTATATGAGGCGGCTCAAGTCATACAGAACACCACTGAAATCTGTTTGTGAAGATACCTATTCTGCATCGTAACCTGAAGTTAGGTTAGGTTGAAAGATAATTATTTGGTCGTGGGTTGGCGAATGTCTAACAGGAAAAAATAACACATAGAAAAACAACACAGATATGCTTCATACAGAGAGATCGCTTTTTAAACATGAAAACAGCAGTTTCAATACTCGTTAGCACTCATGCTAACTAATGCGAGAGTGAAAAACAACACCCACTCACAAATAGAGAATAAAACGCATCGGTAATGCGTGACAAAATACGAACTGCAGAGAAATTTAAACACGAATAAAAAGTAACACGAGCCACAGATTTATATTTCGTTTTCAAAATCAAAATAAAGCCACTTGAAAACGAATACTAGGCCTATGTACTGCGAACGTTTGCTCACAATTTTAGTCAAATGTATCCAAAATGCAAGATATTCCACCAGAATAAAATAATAATTGTACTAGGTATATAGTTTTTACATACCTTCGTGTGCTCAGTAGGTAGGAAATTGTTCCGATGAATCGCTGAAAGCCATTTCCAACGCAGATTCGCATCTTTCGGAAAGGAAAACAATATTACTTTCGGTCCAGTTCCGTAATTCCCACGACACCTTGGCACACAACATTTGTAAACCATGTTCACAGTAGCTTCACTACACGTAAACACTGTAAACGCTAGTTTTAAGCACGAATATACCACTCGATCCAAGAAAAGTGTAGATAAACAAACGCTTCGAAACACAACATGGAGGCCCGCTTGGAGTGACGTCACGACCTGCTATGAATTTCGCGCCGCGGCCTTGTCTCTAGGTGGTGGTGAATCGACCCACGACATCAGTCTGGCCGGTGCGAGCTGCGACGCCGTGAGACGGGAGATCGGCGCGCCTTCCTGCGTCCGTTGAAGCGGCTGGCAGCGGACGGTTCGGGAGAGCGATTTTGGGGGTGCTGCTTCAGGTCTTCTTGAGAAATCGCAATTTATTAGAAGTTAAGTGATTGGTGATATGTTGTTTGATTTACTCTTGTTAAATTCTACTTGTTTTCTTGGTGAGGTCACCAGCCGTTTTGCTTTGGGGTCGTCCCACCATTCTTCTCCGTTTGCACACCCCCAGGAAGGTGGTTGTTTATAAATTGGGTGGTCCGTTTTCCCCTTGTGGAGTAGGGGCGGGTTAGAGCAACCTGCGGTTCGGGTTGTTCGGTGATCTCCCTATCAATCTACCGTACGTTAGTAGCCGCCTCTGTCATGTTTGTCGGATATGGTGTGTTAACGAATGTATTGCTTGAAGTGTAATAGCCTAATACCTGAAATATGTTTTGATCTTTGGAAACTTTGATATTATTGCCTATGATCTTGAGAGGCGGTATCTGTGTACTGTAGAGCATCTTAACTACTGTTTGGCCAACCTTGTAGAATTTTATGTAAGACTGCATTTCATGGGATTTTATTTAAATGATCATTTTAGTATATAAAGTTGCCACCCTTTCACCGTAAGACTTTTCTTAGAAGTTAAAATCAAATTGCACCTTCAGTGGCAAGGTTAATATTTTAATTGTTAGTGTTTTGCATAGTTTGTGTGCTTGAGTAAATTGTTAAAACTCTTAGTTTAAAGTTATCTGGTGTGTTGCAGATTTGCACCAGTGTAGCCTTTCAGAGGCTGTTGTGAGCGGTCGTAACTATGGCTGTGTCAAAAGGGAGCGGCAAGGTTCTCTGCCCAAAAGCTCATACAATCAAAACTTGTTTCTTTCTGCCTCTGAATAAATTGTAACTCTGATATTTAGAGGGTGCTTTCTGATTATAATTTAAAATCTGTTTCTTTTAAAAATGCTTTTAGGCACTATTCAAGTGAATAAAATTCCCATTTGTTAAAAGGAACTTGGTTATAATTTCATCAGTTACTCCCTGGCAACTACTTCCATGCTTACATAGGGTGATTAAATGTGTTAATGTTCTTGATGAATCGCTAGTAAATAAAATAAAGTCTTAAGAATATTCTTTGAAATAAATCACGGTTCAAAGTTAGTTTAAGTAGTGTGTAAGTCTAGGGACCGATGACCTCAGCATTTTGGTCCCTTAGGAATTCACACTCATTTGGACGTTTTTTTAAAATATTGATCGCTGTGTATGGACACCTACCCTGATAGTCTGCAGTCAAACGAAAGGGAGGTGTATTGTCGGCAGATTTGATTGAGTCAGTGACAAAACTTCAAGTCTATCGTTTTTTGCAATAACTGACAACAGTTCTCACTTAAAAGTGAAATTCGGCGGTGATCAACTGTGCTGACAAAGTTACTACCGCTAGCATTCAATGAACGTTAATATTAAACTCAGAAAAATGTTGTGTTTGGTGAAAATGCACAAGCGAAAATGATTAATTTAATGAATCGTTAAAGACAGAAGATAGCCTCAATAATTGTGAAAACTCATTTCAATTTATTTTGCACAGACTTTTATGATTATCTTCTTTCTAACAAGTAACTGCTAGTATCAATTCATTCTTCTAATAAATGTAGCAAAGATCAGTCTTAGGATGAAATGTATAATTTGTATCTGATTACTGATTAGTAATATTACATAGCTTTTAGGATTAAAAATTGTACCTATTTAAAATAGTAATTCACTAAACATTGTAGAAAATACATCCAAGACGTAATAATACAAAAAGGAATATCAGTCTCTCTTATTTCTGAAGAAAATAAGTATTTTTATCTGTCATATATCTAAATTTTCCTTTCCTGACGAAATACAAATGCATCCTTGCTATGGATTTTTCAGCCGCTGCGTCGTCATAGGCCTACTATTGATTTCAAAATATCACGATAACTAAAAAGAAAGAAGTATAGTAATGAAGCTAAGTAGAAAGTATAAACACAAGTGTACCGGTTTTTTCTCTTTGAAACCTGGCCAGTCTAACCATAGGAAAACAGGAAAATACAGAAGAGTTAAGCACCACAGTAATTAGCGTCAAAATACCTGACGAAACCAACGTTACGGTGGCTGTGCCGGAATGGAGTACGTCCTGCATCAAATATAAAAGTGGTTGAAAGTGTTGTTTTTAATTCGTCTTTTCATCAGTCTCCTGACAGGTTTATTGTAGCATGCCAAGACTTACTCTTCTGTGACGCACACCACCTGCTCGCAACTCTCAGTTATTTGTGTTTGTGTTATAATCTCTGTCTTTCTCAACAGTTTTTGCCCTCTACGGGACCCGCTAGCAATACGTAAGTTATTTCAGTTTTGATTGTGCATGACACCTAGTTACTTATCTCATCAGTCCATTTAAATCAAACATACTTCGGGTGCAGCACATCGCGAATGCTTCGATTCTCTTCTTTTTCAGTTTTCCCACAGTCCATAATTCATTACCATACAGTGCTATGCTCCAAACATACATTCTCAGAAATTTCTTTCTCTGATTAGCGTTCATGTTCGATACTAGTAGGATTATTTTAGCGAGCAATATCCTCTTTGCCTATGCTAGTCTGTTACTTATGTCCTCTTTTGCTGTGCTGATTTGCTTCCAGGTTAGCAGAATTACTTTAGTTCGTCTATTTCGTTATCCCCAATTTTCATGTAAGTCCATCTCCTCTTTTCTGCTAATCCTTTTCATTTCTGTCTTCATTCTTTTCACTTTCACGTTCTGTGCTCAGTAAAACTGTTCATTCCACTCAAAAGGTCATGAAATGCTTTACCAATTTCACAGAGGGAAGTAATATTACCAGAAAATCTTATCATTAACGTCGTTTTATCCTGAATGTTAATTGCTCTTCTAAACCTTCCTTTTATTCCCTTCCTAGCTTCTTCGATAATCTGGCTCAACACCAGAGGACAAAAACTGCAATCCTGCATTAAGCTTTTTTTAAATCAATTGCATTTTACTTAATAGCTGTTTAATCAACCACGTTTTGAGCAATGCCATAAACGCACTCTCTTGTGTTTGCACTTTCTTAGTGAGGAGAGTGTTGTCAGTGTCTATGATTGATAACGTTATGACGCCAATGGGAATCTGTTTTTCGTGGTAGAATCGTCGGAGGCAGGCTAGATATAAACCACATTCATACTTCCACACGGGTCTCACATTTGTGCGCGTTATGGACATCAATAACGTGAGTTTCACGACCTCACCACATGCGGCGGTAAAGGCTTATTATTACCGCCAGCCGCGCAAACCAGCTGCAAGGCAAACTTGGGAAGGCGAATACAACTTGCTCAGAGCGGAACTAAAGTATGAACAAAAGTCACTCCTCTATGTTTTATATGTAGATCTTGAAAATGTCTTTGGGCGGATAAGAAATTCCAATCTTCTTGCCAACTAACAGTAAATTAAAACTCTCCGTCCGAACAGACCTCTTAGGGTCCAGCGGTGCCTAAGTACCCCTGTGTCATACTCTGCCTGTAGGCGTCACTGGATGCAGATATGGAGTGGCATATGGGCAGCACACCAGCCCTCCCGGCCGTTGTCAGTGTTCGTGACCAGAGCCGCTACTTTTCAATTGGCCTCGGCTGGGTGCACCTGCTTGCTAACAGCACTAGGCAGACCCGGATGGTGACCCATCTAAGTGCTAGCCAAGCCCCACAGCGCTTAACTTCCGTGATCTGACAGGAACTGGTGTTAATATGCAGCAAGGCCGTCGGAAACAGTAAATGACGTCTGCCCTACTGGTGTTACTATGCAGCAAGGCCGTCGGAAACAGTAAATGACGTCTGCCTTATATCTTCCTTTCTGACACACTACCACTTTTTCTGTTACCCTCAGCTATACCTAATTCCGTCTGCTCCATCCATCTACAGGAGTCGCCAAAGGACAGGTATACACAACTCATATTCCCTAGAAATCTGTGTCAGGTGTAGAATGACGATGTCAACACCTTCCTTTTCACTCCACCCGTGCTCCAAGAGTCTCAACTGCCATCCACATCCATCACAAAAACTTCACCTCCTGGTGTAGACTTGTGCATCAAAACTAATCTGGTTAAGTTCAGGTAATAATCATAGAATGTCTATCGTTTCTGTCTCTCTGTCTTGCAGATCTATTACCGCAAGACACCCATCTACCTTACTGCCACACCAAAATACCTTAGCTAACTCTCGGCTGTCCCTAATAGACAGAAGAATCATCACCGATCAAGGGCGTCAGGACGCAGAAGGAGTTTCAGAACTCTCACCAAATGATTAATAGATGTTGGTTTCGTAGCACACCAAAGAACCAATAGATGGTGTTGTTAGTTTTTTTGCCTCAGAAGTATTTTCGAAAGTTTAAGTCAGTGACAGAATGAAGCGCCGCAATCTTATCTTTACGAATACAAACTAACATTGAATTTACTTAGCTAGGATTTACGGATTTACCGATGTCATTTTGTTCATTAAAAGCTTAACCAAATAGCTTTGCTTCTTTCGATAGGATTATTTATATTTGATTTGCGTCTAGGAAAAGAGATTTTATTAATGAAGTGATACTATAAGGATTCCGTTTTTACCGGTTGAGGTACGAAACCCTAAATAGCGACGAAATGCAAAGGCCGTTCTTTAATCTCCGTTGCGAAGCACGAGGGTTTAGCTAGAGGATAAATGTTTTGTTTCTTATGGAAAAAACTAACAAACTGACACAGATTGATAGTCTGTATTGCAATAGTGAAGTCGTTCAGAAAAATTACGATTACAACAGAATAAAATACATAGTTTGCAATACTCAGTTACTAAGATTGGTCTTGTCAATCACAAAATGCAAAATACTTAACAAGCATATGAAATATTCATGTCACAAACCACGTTCATAACTTAAAACTCCTAAATAAATCGTGAACCCTCAACAAGTTAGTCCAATGACCGAGAGTGCTTAATTTGAAATTGTGAATAACTTAATACAGGTCACATACCCCTATAAAATTACTATTTCACCAAGTTCGGAATAACACAATTTAGTAACGGCTGAAAACTTTAATTTTTTAAGTTATGAAATGTATAATTTTGTTGCAGTTGTATTTCAGGCATTCATCTAAAGACAATTAAGTGCACTCATTTATTCGAATCAGAATTTTATGTAGCATAAATTTCCAATAACAAGATAAACATTTATGCGTTTACTTTTCGTTCTACAATTTACGTATCACAACATCCCAATATCTTCCTTTTCCATGATATACTACTTTAAAATAATGCAATTATGTTCTGTATCGATGTAATCGTAAACTGGTCCTAAGATGGAACATTGCTGAATTCTTATGCAGAAATATAATTGTGCATTACAATTAAGTAAAAAGTGCTTCATGAATCACGTGACGGCGTAGGCTTCCTGGCCGTTGTAAGCTTCGATTAAATTTTTCCGAATATGTGACTGAATCCTCATGTTGTGATGCTGCAAGTGATGTTGGTCAGGCTGATGTACTTGCATCACGTTGTGACATTGGCAAATATTGAAGGTGCTCTTCTTTGGCATGGTGTATTTACCTTCGCAGCAATGATCAAAACATTTCTCAATTCACAACAGTATGACAGGGTCACATACCTGGTAACGTTTCATTGACTCATCATAAGTTATTTAAAATAAATAAATGTTAGTGTATCAAACATTAATTTTTCGTTTTCATTGGAAATTTCAAATATCAGCTTTTTAGTGTTGGAGCAAACCATCATTACACACGTACTTTCTCCAGGTGAAGTAATAATCCTAGGGTCACAAGGGAAATAGTGTCAGTGCAAAAAGAACTAAAGTATGCCCTTTGTATAGGATACTGACACAGGTGTGATGAAGCACTAGCAGCATATTATGTGTCATGTCAGGGCAAAACAGAGGTAGGAAGAAGTAAGAGAAATTTGTGACAAGTTGCACCTCTGAGTCGGTCCATGTGAGGTACTGCAAGAGCGCTGTATACGAAAGCCATTGTTGGGCACACAGCTTCATTACATACCACCAAAGCTAGTTCTATTTAACTACCTCTCTTCGTCGTTTTTATGGCAGTGCCAATTGATACTATAGTAGAAACAAGTTTGTTTATTATTGCGCCAGAAGTACAAAGTATATAATAGACAAAAGGAATACATTCGGTGTCTTCCACATCAGGTCTCTCCTGGTGCATGTGGCTGGAGGTGAAGAACACTGTTGTAGATCATTGTTAGTGTGCGGAACACCACACTTGCAAAAAAATTGACTCCACAGAAAGGCCTTACTTCTGCACGTTGGTATTGCATCTAGTGACACTAGGGCGTAGTCTGTTGAGAGCCTTCCACGTTGTCCACTTCTGTGAATGACCAGGAGGGAGCTCTCTTTCGAAACCATCGATTTCTTCAAATGCTGACGTTTCTCCAGCCACTTTTAGATCTTTGCTTGTTGTGGTGTAAGAGCTTAAGCAGCTATCAAGAAGTTTTTCTTTGATTTCGGCCGAGAATGTGCTGGGTGATGGCCATATAAAGTGTGGGCTTCCATAATCATAGCTTTGCTTTTCTGGCATCTATCAGATATACCGTGTGTAATTTTAGAAGGGGCTATGCCAGCAAGCTGGTGGAGTTTATCTATGGACGTAGGTCTTAAGCGACGCGTATTAATGCGACTGGTCTCACTAAGCACAATATTTATGTTTCTGATATGGCTAGAATTGTACTGTGTCGAACGCGCGTATTCAGCACTGCAGTAACACAGGGCTAGTGCGCTAGTTCTGCAAGTCCACGGGTTTATCTTCCAATAGGTGTGTTGGTCTGTATAATTAGAATTATTAACTGCACATCCTGTCAATACGGATGATATAATGAGAATTAATAAGAAAATTTTACTGAATTGTGTGAGGTAACGGGCGAATTGTGGCGCCCTGAATTCGGCGTGGTCGAGCTGGGGCCTCTCGGCGTGTCGCGGCCCGGCAGCAACCACTTGGTGCCGAACGTTAGCTTAGCAGCCGCATGATGCCGCACAACGGCCGGTCCAGCCGCGTCGCTGGGAATTCCATGGTGATGCTGTGTTGATGGAGATGACTCGCCAGGAGTGCCAAAGATGGCGGACTTTGTGAAACCTTAATGGCAGATATTTCACAGTTCGTGTAGAAATTAATAGTAGCCGGATGAATCATGATACCTCAAAGAGAAACATGTACATTACTATTATTTGCACTACGATTCTGATGATGTAATCAGATTTTCAATATCTTTGTTAGTTTAAAGTTTAGTAAGTGATACTGAATTATACATGTAACACCCAGCAACAAATTTTCCAAAATTATAAACGCTTCATCCAATTTTGTCGATCGCTGTGTCTTTAGAAAGCTATTAGTGAAATCTAAATTGGTATGAATTACAGTCATGTAACTTAAATAGTACATGAGTTATTGGGAGGTCAAAGTGGCCGATTACTATCGATCGTGTCAAGCCATAAGTACTCCACAGTTACACGAAACAACGGTAGCAGCATGCTTATAAATATATTTATTCATCTATGTCTTTGTTTATATAGTATATATATACTACTCATGAAGAAAGTATTTAGATATTTACTGTGTTTTAGAAAGCACAGAGACGTTAG
Source organism: Schistocerca nitens (assembly GCF_023898315.1). Classification (NCBI taxonomy): domain Eukaryota; kingdom Metazoa; phylum Arthropoda; class Insecta; order Orthoptera; family Acrididae; genus Schistocerca; species Schistocerca nitens. The sequence goes on along the minus strand of NC_064615.1, from coordinate 720,591,755 downwards.
ACTACTGGCCTATCTTTTGTTGCTAGTCCTTTGATATCTGTTTATTTAATTTTTTTATGTATTTAATAACGTGTGTTACAGCGTGTTTATGGTCCAGCCGTAGGAATATTTATTTAATTTCAAGTATTTAAATGTAAAACCAGTATTTTGTATGTGCTTATATATGTTTGTGAGTGTACGTTGGGCTGGAGATATGGAGGGAGCGCTCTAGCCAATCACAGCGCTCGTTACTAAGAGAGACGTATGGAGGTTGGGGAGGAGCATCGTTTCCGAAGAGGACACGAGGTAGTTCTGCCAGTGCGGCAGTTCTGGAGGGTATGGACAGGACACGGGGAGTGCTGGACATGACGGTGCGACGGACGCTCGGTTGCGGCAGAGACTTGGAGAGTGTGGAGGGGTTTTTGCATGGTCGTGGCAGATATAAATACTATGGAGTGCCGACTTGTGCACTTGTGAGATTTCCGTGGCTTCTACAGTGAAGATATAGTGTGCGTTTAGAAGTGAATATCTCATGAGCTGCGTTGTTGTTCATAACTAATTACATGCTGTAGGGATCTATTGTTTCCCTGTTATTCAACTTATATTTTATTTAATTGCAGGATCATCGACATCAATAAGTATTTTGCAGAAATATACCGCATTCTCAAAAGTACTTCTACTATCGTACTCATCGTTAAGGTAGTACCTGCAGATTTTATTTAATTGCAATCTTACATTTATAAATTTATATGTTACTTTTATAATTCGCAATTTACGAGTGATAGAAACCTTCAACCATTCGATTCAATCGCCCGCAGAGGCCGAGCGGTTCTAGGCGCTTCAGTCCGGAACTGCTACAGTCGCAGGTTCGAATCCTGCCTTGGGCATGGATGTGTGTGATGTCCTTAGGTTAGTTAGGTTTAAGTAGTTCTAAGTTCTAGGGGACTGATGACCTCAGATATTAAGTCCCATAGTGCTCAGAGCCATTTGAACCACTCGATTCATGTGTGTATTCTTATCGTAAACTGTAGACTCAGCAGTATTTGGCCTGTAATGCGGCAACCACATATCCCAGTCCCTAGACAACGAAACCAGCCAAAACTTTTAATCGGAGGGTACCTACTGAGGGACACCTCATTTCATGCAATTTCTATATGGAAGCCCGTAATAGGAAGAAGGTTTTGTAAAACAGTTGGCACTCAGCGTGCAGTTGTTGTCTGAAAGAGAAGAAACGGGAGAAATCGTGGCCTGCACGTGGACTCGTAAGGACATGCTTCATTGTTATGGTCTGATGTAAATTATGTAAGATGGGCCAAAACATGAACCCGGCAGCCCAACCGTTCAGATGTGGGTTGGTGATGTTGTGCGTGAAGAAATAATAACACTAGAACTACAGGGGATCAACGATTGGTCCACGGATTGGTAGTTGACCCTCAATACGAATGTCGAACAGTCATTCGAAGCAGTTAGGTAACAGAAGTCAGGGGAAGGCGATATGCACATATACAGTTAACGGTAGTATCGCGTACACAAGATATAAAAAGTTCATTCATGTTAAAAGGTTACCGACGCGATTATAGCTGCACGAAGGAAATTGACAGTCTTTGAGCGCGGAATGGTAGTTGGAGCTACACGCATGGGCAGTCCACTACGAAAATCGTTAGGGAATTCAATATTCCGAAATCCACAGTGTCAAGACTGTGACGAGAATGCAAAATTTCGGGCATTACCTCTCACCACGGACAACGCAGTGGCCGACGGCCTTCACTTAACAGGCCGGCCGGAGTGGCCGAGCGGTTCTAGGCGCTACAGTCTGGAACCGCGCGTCCGCTACGGTCGCAGGTTCGAATCCTGCCTCGGGCATGGATGTGTGTGGTGTCCTTAGGTTAGTTAGGTTTAAGTAGTTCTAAGTTCTAGGGGACTGATGACCTCAGCAGTTGAGTCCCATAGTGCTCAGAGCCATTTGAACCATTTGAACCTTCACTTAACGAGCGAGAACAGACAAGCAACAATACGCGAAATAACTGCAGAAATCAATGTGAGATGTACGACGAACGTATCCGTTAGGACAGTGCGGCGAAATGTGGCGTTAATGGGCCATGGCAGCAGATGACGAACGCGAGTGCCTTTGCTAACAGCACGACATGGCCTGTAGCGCCTCTCCTGGGTTCGTGACCATATAGGCTGGACCCTAGACGAGTGGAAAACCGTGGCTTGGTCAGATCAATGCCCAAGTTGGTAAGAACTGATGGTAGGGTTCGACTGTGGTGCAGACCCCATGAAGCCATGGACACAAGTTGTCAATAAGCTACTGTGCAAGCTGGTGGTGGCTCCATTATGGTGTCGACTGTGTTGCTGAGTCTTCAGTTGTGTTCGGCTACTTCCAAAAAACGATGAAATTTTTATGGATGACAGTGAGCCATGTCATCGGGCCACAATTGTTTCTATTGGCTTGAGGAACATTCTGGACAGTTCGAGCGAATGATTTGGTCACCCAAATCGCCCGAAATGAATTCCGTCGAACTAGAGGTCAGTTTTCTTGCACAAAACCCGTCACTTTCGCAATTGTGGACAGATATAGAGGCAGCATGGATCAGTATTTCTGCAGCGTACTTTCAGCGACTTGTTGAGTCTATGACACGCAGAGTTGCGGCACTACGGAGGGGATAAGGAAGTCCGAAATGATGTTAGAAGGAATCCCATGACTTTTGTCACATCAGTGTATGTGTAAAGTGATTAAAGTGAAACGACCCATAAAACTAAGCGTAGAGTACGTAGTTGCCAAACTGAGAATTACGGGAAGAATTGTCAGATCACTATCGTTCGACGATTCCTTGAGTACTGCTCCTCATTCTGGGCCTCTTATCACAAGTGATTGAGCGAGGAAAGACTCGTAGTGGAGCAGCGTGTTTCGTCACAAGTTCGTTTAAAAGCGCGAACGCGTCACGGAGATGCTCATTCATCTCCATTGGCGGGCGCTAAAAGAGAGGTACTGTGCATGATGGTGTGGATTACCATTAAATTTTCGAAAGTGTGTGTTCCTAGAATAATCAACTAACATATCGCTTACTGATACGTATATTTCCGAAGAGACCATGAATATAAAATCATTGTGATTCGATCTCACACCGAGGCTTACCAACAATAGTTCTTCTCATGCAACATTCACGTCTGGAACTGGAAACGGGGAAAGTGACACTGATACACGGATTACCCTTCGCGATGCCATATACACCGATGAGCCAAAACATTAAGACCACCGACTGAAAAGCGTCTTGGTCCACCTCTGGACCGCAGTTTAGCAGTGCTTCTGCGTGCCACGGATTAGACAGGTATTTGATCGGTTTCCAGAGGTTTTTGGCGCCAGATACCTATGCACAGGTCACACACTTCGGGTGGTTGGTTTGTGGGGAAGGAGCTGGTGCCCGATAGCGTCCCAGTTGGGTTTCGTCGGATTTGGATAAGCCGAACTTGATGGCCCAGACTTCAACGTGAATTCACTATATGATCCTTAAACCATTGCAGCACGACTCTGGCCTTGTGATACGGACTGTTATACTGCTGGAAGATACCATCGCTGTTGAGGAAGAGATCAAGCATAATAATGTTCACGTAGTCAACAGCTGTCATGGTGCCTTCGGCTACCACCGCAGATACCATGGAAGTGCAGGTGAATGTCCCCCATAACATAATACTACTCCCACCGGCCTGTGTCCGTGGCACTCTACATGTTTCGAGCAGTGTTTGCCTGGGTGACAACTTTTCTGGACATAACCATTGACCTGGTTTAACAATAAACGGTATTCATCCGACCAGGCGAATCGGTTCCACTGATCCGCGGTACAATCTCGATGGTCTCACGCCCACTGTAATCATAATTGACGATGTTGTTGGGTCAGAATGAGAACACTGTGTGCTGAACAGCGTGCTCCAAAACACTTGTGCCTGTTCCAGCACTCTATCCTGTCGTCAGATCGCCGCCTATCCTGCTTTAGAAGGCAGGCAAGCCCATGATCACTATGTTCTGTGATGATGTGTGGACGTTCAACTTCTCGTCGCCTACTCGAGGTTTCACCGTTCTTCTAACACTTTCCAGAGATGCTCAAGACAGTAGCATTAGAGCAGCTGACCAGCTTCTCTGTTTCCGAGATACTCGCTCCCAGGCACTGGGCCACAATAATCGGTTTTTGTCAAAGTAGCTTAAGTCGGCGGATTTCCGCTTTTGCGCTACGTTTCGCAGCTAGAATGATTCCCCATTCATCTCTGATCCGCACGTATCCTTCGCTTACCGTGTCACGTGCGTTCAGCGCCACCAGGCATCATACAACCTCGCGGTGGCCAGTGGTCATAATGTTGTGGCTCATCACTGTAAGTCGGCTTGCGGAACATAGATGCAGCTGGAGCTGTTACATAAACGAAAATCTTGTGTTTGACGCACGACGATAGTTCCACTAAATCTTCCTCTGAGCGGCCGACCTGCATCTCGCTACCGTAAAGGCGTGATGTAAATGAGTTTAAGGTTGCAAGTTCATTTAAAGCATTATTCAATGTCCCAGGCTGATTAGTTAATCAATTTCGATCAATCGATAAGCCATTCCATTCAACGTTACAGAAGACAGCATACAATTAGATCCGTAAAATTTTCATCAATAGCAATTAAAAGTGCCGCGGTAGCTCCGACACGTGCTATGAAAGTGTACTCAGGGAAGCGATTTGAGGATTGACAATAGTACGAACAGAACAGTGGTAGGCGGCTCTAGTGTAAACCGTAGGTAAAATGATTAAAAAGGATTCTCACTGTGTACCCATTGTGCCCATTGTACCAACGACGAAAGGTGACTAATTTTTAATTCTTTAATTAAACGTTTCATGTCGGTCTCATGACGACAACCAACCGTCCAGGTTATGAATATCGCTCGGTTTAACACAGTCGGCGGCTATTATGCCTGTAAAACGTTTACCTGCTGACATCGATAATTTGTGATCAGTTTTAGCACACGGACTGACATATCAATAGAGTGATTCTTTGTAGCAGCCAATGAACATGGAAAAAAAAGTTTCCGAATAAAGTGTACTGCATTGCAGTGCGGCTCGAATCAGGTACTGTTTAAGCCGTTCATACTAATGTAGACCATCACTATCCTTATTTGGAACTTCGTAATTGCTCTTAGAAGCCAATGTACGGTTAAGGAAGTTCGAGTACTTGATGTTTTTGATAATATACCGACGGAAAAAAATTGCAACACCAAAAGCATAATTAATGTAGAGTAACGAAATTTCGGGAATACATTTGACTAGATAACGTGTTTAGGTAATTAATTATATGAATGTGTGATGTCTGTTCTTATGGACATGTCCGAAAGAACAGACACCATGCGGAATCCGCAACTGTGGTACACATTACATAAATTGAAGGTGGAGTGGGAGAAAAGAAAGGAAAGGGAAGGAACTATTGATGTCAACTGCATCGGTACTGTATGCGGAATCAGCGATGACGAATGAAAATGTCCGAAAGTACGAACACCACGTATTCATGTAAGTGATTGGCCTCGATGGACAATGAATTCATCACCTTCAGTGCAGAGGTACAATCTCAAACTAGCGAGCATGGAGGAGATGGATGTGGACACCGGATAGATGTGGCTGGGTGGGAATGTGGGTTGCCCGGGAGGCGCCAGTGACAGCGCAGTTGCGATAAACACTGTGTTTCGATGGGGCACTTGTTAACGCAAATGCCTGGTATGGAGCAGATCCCGGGTTTGGATCCTGGTCCGGTGCACATTTTCATTAGCCACCGCTGCTTCTGCAAAAAATGCCAAAGCAGCTGACATCAATAATTCGTTTCCATTTCCTTTCCTTTCGCCCCCTCTGTCTTCAGTTCACATAATAATTAAGTGATTAACACTGCAAGACCACAGGTTATTATAAACGCAAGATAAGCCATTGCAAATGTGAAATGCTGGTACATCAAAAACTGGTGTAACCGACAGGATGCTGAATGCAAGCATCCAAACGTGACTGCACTGTATTTTGCAGATGCCGGATGTCAGTTTGTAGGATGCAGTTCCTTGCCTGTTTCAGTTCGACGGTCAATACAGGAGCGGTTAATGCTGTTTGTGGATGACGCTGTAGCTGTCGTCCGATGATGTCCCATATGTACTCGACTGGAGATATCTTGAGATCGGGAAGGCTAAGACAACATATCGACACTCCGTAGAGCATCTTGGGTTACAACAGGGTTATGTTGGTGAGCACTATCCTGCTGGATAACATCCCCTGGAATGCTATTCATGAATGGCAGCACAACAGGTCGAATCACCAGATTGACTTACAAACTAACAGTAAAGATTCGTGGGATAATCACTAGAGTGCCCCTGCTGTCATATGAAATCGCACCCCAGACCACAACTGAAGTTGTAGGTCCAGCGTGGTTAGCAAGCAGACAGGTTGGTTGCAGGCTCTCAGCCTGCCTCCCTCTAGCCAACGCATGGCCATCACTGGCACCGAGGCAGAACCATCTTTCATCATAAAACACAACAGATCTCCAACCCGTCCTCCAATGTCCTCTCGTCGAACACAACTGAAGGTTCCAAAGGCTGTTTGTTTGGGGGTCAGTCGAACGCACGTTGCAGGGCGTCTGTCTCGGTGTTGTCCTTGAAGTTACCGATTTATAACAGTTCACTGTGTCACTGTGGGGCAAAATGCTGCAGATGCTGTAGATGCAGCAGATGCTGTACGATGCGCCAGAGCCACAACCCAACACAATGATCTTCCTTCTCGGTAGTGCCACCTGGCGTCCAGCCCTCGACAGTCCTGCCAGCAATCGTGTAGAGTGCCTACATTTCTGCCAAGTCTTTCTGAAATATCGCGGAAGAAACATCCAAGTACTCGTAGCCCTGTTACACAACCTCGTTTGAACTCAGCGAGATCTTGATAATGGTGTCTTTATCACCTTAAAGGCATTCTTGACTAAAATAAACTCACCACGTCTGATCTCTAAAGTAACTAACGCTCGCGACCGCTACAGCGTATGTGTAAAGCAAACTCGATTTGTGTAATCAGAGTGGCGTGAAATATGAATAAACATCTTTCACGTGTAAAAACACGCCTACCATGTTTCGTTCATATCGTACAACTCCTTCTTGGTGGCGTAATTTTTTCCGTCAGTGTATATTCGTTGCGGAAGTGCTTATTATTTAAATAATCAATACAGTTACACCAAGTTTTCACTACTGTTGTGTAGGACTGATGACGACCACCTTTTAACACTGGTATGACACTAATAAGCATATTGATGGGACCTCAGTCTCTGATTACTGACTGTTCCTTAAACTGTTCTGTTACTACGAGGGCTATTCCGAAAGTAAGGTCCGATCGGTCACGAAATGGAAACGACTATGAAAATCCGATAAAGCTTTGCACAGATGTGTTGGGTAGTGTCTCTAGTATAACCCCAGTTAGCATCACGTCGCTCTTCTCATTTCTGAGCTCGCAATGAGTGCGTAAAGATGTCTAGAAAATAGTGTCTGCCGCCAAGTACGGGGGCCTGGTGAGAAATTTCCCCTGAAGCTATGCAGCTAACATTACATAACTGTCGTGCTGTTTCGTCTTCAAGACAATTCTCAGCCGCATTCTGCAGGGGCAATGAAGATGCTCCTGCATCGTTTTCAAATGGAAATGTGAGATTACCCACAATACAGACCGTAATTGTCTCCCTCTGAGTTTCAGCTCAGGTCACATGAACCGCTGGTTATGAAGACAACATTTCGGCACAAGACAACGAGCCGTAGGCCAGCGTAGAGAATTGGCGGAGAGCACTGGCGGCTGCCTTGTATAGCGAGGGTATGGGAAAGTTGGTACAACGCTACGATACACGTCTAAGTCGGGTCGGCGACTATGGAGATAAGTAGCTGCAAGGTGTATCTAACTGTTGCAAATAAAACATTTTTGATTTTTACCGTGGTTTCCATTTCGCGACCTATCGGACCTTACTTTCGGAATAGCCCTCGTATTATGGAGCAGAGAGTTGGTGAATTTTCTTGCTGAAGGTACATGTTCAATGTATCGTGTTTCACGCGAACAAATGGACTCATAATAGGACAACATATTCTTGTATCTTCCAGTGAGATTCGTTGGCAGGTCTTATTTCGTACAAGCATTCCCACGCGAGAATATCGATATCACGTGCGTCATAGCACCACTCAAGTGGTTTTTTATGAACTTCTACCCTGTGTATCAACTTGTATCGCGACGTCCTGTAAAACCCACTCAATATAAGACGATATGCAATTAATAAACAAAATTTTTGCAAATACGAGCCAAAACATTCACGCCAGATTCGTAATGAAATAACTTGAATCGTCTGAGAGGTGGGAAAAACAGATTCTTTCCTTTTACTGTCATACCAGAGGAGCAAGGGTGGGCTGACGGCGGAACAATACTCCGCTCTTCAACCAAAAAAGTTACAAAGACTGAAATAAATATTTTAAAAGTAAGAAATGTACAACGTTTTTAAAAATATATTAAGAAGGTGACAAAAGACATAGGATAGCGACTTGCACATGTACAGATGGCGGTAGCTTCAAGTACACAAGGTATAAAAGGGCAGTCCATTTGCGGAACTGTCATCTGCACTCAGGCGATTGATGTAACAATGTTTCCGACGTGATTATGGCCGCACGACGTGAATGAACATACTGTGAACGCGGACTGGTTTTTGGAGCTGGAAGCACTGGACGTTCCTTTTCGGAAATCGTTAGGCAATGCAGTGTTCCGAAACCCACAGAGTCGAGTGTGTGTCGAGAATACAAAATTTCAGGTATTACGTCTCACGACGGACAACGCAGCGGCCGACGGCCTTCACTTAACGACCGAAAGCAGCGGTGTTTTTGTAGTGGTCAGTGCTGACAGACAAGCAACAGTGCATGAAATAATCGCAGACTTCGATGTGAGACGCAAGAAGAACGTATTCGTTAGGACAGTGAGGCGAAATTTGACGTTAATGAGGTATGGCAGCAGACGACCGACGCGAGTGCTTTTGCTAACAGGACGACACAGCCTGTAGCACATCTCCTGTGCTCGTGACCTTATCAGTTGGACCTTAGATGAGTGGAAAACCGTGGTCTGGTCCGATGAGTCCATATTTCAGTTGGTAACAGCTTATGGTAGGGTTCCAATGTGGCGTAGTCCCTATAAAGCCATGGATCCAAGTTGTCAAGAAGGCAGTGTGCCAGCTGGGGTGGTTCCATAATGGTAGGGGCTGTGTTTACATGGAATGGACTGGGTTCACAACAGATCATCCACTGGTAATGGCTATGTTCGGCTACTTGGACGCCATTTTCAGCCATTCATGGACTTCACGTTCCCCAACAACGATGGCAGAATATTGCGGGCAGTTAGAGCGAATGATTTGGCCACCCAGACTGCCCGAGATGAATCCCATCGATCATTTAAAGGAAACATTTGAAGTGGCAGTTCGTGCACAAAATCCTACACCGGCAAAACTTTCACAAGTCTGGACGCCTATACAGGCAGCATGGCTCAATATTTCTGCAGGGGACTTCAGTTGATTTGCTGAGTTCATGCTCGTCGAGTTAGTGCCCTATGCCATGCAAAAAGGAGTTCCGACACGATATGGGGAGATGTGCCATTACTTTTGTCACTTTACATGGAAAATCGTTGTCTAATATTTAAAACAGCGGCAACGAGTTCTGAGAAAGTTACAACAAACACTGCTCTGCAATTCACTTCACTACCACTTGACGGACGGACGTGCATTTAGTAGGAGTAATGGGAGGAGGGAAGGGGAGTTGGTTGTTTGCAGTACTTATATTATTATGTAGACTAGCAAACCAGGCAGTGTTTCATAATTGGTAAATTGAACATACTAAATTCCCTCCCACTCTCTGTCCATCTCCTCTCTACCCTTTCTATATCCAATTCCTCCCGCTCACCCCCCCCCCCTCCCTCTCTCTTTCTCTCTCTCCATCACCTTCCCTTTCTCGGACCTTCAGCCTTTATTGCTATTGCAGACAAAACTATGAGAACTGAAGTCGCTTAAAATGATTGATTGTATCGTTTGTGATGGGGGCATTGGTGTAAGGTGTATGAGAGAGACCTCTCCATCTGCTGGGTCACTAAGGTAGTAGCTTCAGTGACTGTTTTAACGTAATTTTGATCTACAAATCGAGAGGACTACGAAGTTCCGAACGTTTCAGATTCCTTAGTGGTGAGCTATAAATACAACTTTCCTATTTTATCAAAAACAATTAGGAGGAAGAAAACAAAACAGCACATTGCTGTGTATACAATTTTGTTCAAAATTATGAATAAGGAGAAAGAATATATATGGGGGAAACAGTTTGTCTGATACTTATGTAATGAAACACTTGTAGCCGCCGTTCTGGTGTTTTTTCACTGTATTGCAACAAGTTGGTAGTTGATGGTTGCAGATACGACATCGAGTTTCTCCGTATTCTACCGAAGCCAGTTCATAGATGTTGGCCACTGTCCAGATGGTGTCGGCATCAGTTAAGGCCTGACGATGGTGTAACTGATTGCTACATAATAAATGTCAAAACGACAGCTGCTTCTATTAACATGTAACTGTAGACATACCCGCTTAAGTAGAGAAATTTATTGCTGTTTAAGAGCTTGCCGTCTCAGGGCATAGTGAGAAATCTGCAGAGTAGTTTTTAGTGTAACCTTAGTCGCCTCGTTATATTTTAGGTACATTTGAAACACAGTAACCCCAATTCGGGCTGATCTTAGTTCGGCTATCAACCAACAACAGCTAACTGTATTTCTCATGGGACAAACAAAGGACTGTTTACAATGAACAAACATAGCACTCTGATTCTCCCTTTTAACAATAGTTGATTTTTGTTTGCGGCTGTCATTGGAGTCTTGCGGTGGCCAGCTGCGCCGTAGCTGTTATCTTTGCCGCAAGCCGCATCTCAGCAGTCATTCGTGCATACTAAACTCGCTGACTTTTACTGGAAAGTACATATAAGAGCACTTTCCAAACAACTCATTACTCCCTCATTTCCTATAACAGCAAATTGTGATAATAAGGTGAGCCGATATCTACTACCGTAGTAACGCTGATTTAACATGAGACAAATTTTTGGCGCATTATAAGCTCCATATTCAACAACGTACGATGAACGGTGTACTCCGAAACACTTCTGAGTACACCAGCATTGCTCTCTTGCTGCAGAGATGCCACAGATCACCATCTGTCCTACTTTACCGAGCAAACAAGCCTCTGAGCCCTACGTTCTGTGAAGAAAGTGGGGTTCGGAAACATGGGCCCATGAACTGAAGGTTGACACTCCATGGACACTGACGTTCCTCGTGACGAAGCCAACGGGGATTATCAACAGACAAATAGTGTTTCAGCGGTTTACCTGGCTGTAATTGGTAAATGTGGCTTTATAACTTGTGGTAGTTTGCCTGCCCTTCTACCTCCCGCCGTAGATGCTCACGATTGTAGCACGCGAACATTCGACCAGCTTCACAGTTTTCGAGATACTCATTCACAAGCCCTGCGTAATAGTATTCTGCCCTTTGTCAAACGCGCTTACCTCAATCGATTTCCCAATTTGCAGCCCATGTCTTCGGTAAATCAGCTAAACCTTGAAAAATGCTGTTGATGTTCGGTTCCTGCAGAATGGGTTGATAGTCAGGGGCTCGTATTGATAGCCAATCAACAGATTGTAATAACACTCAGAAAGCGTACTTTTTGTGGAAATATACACTTTTTAAAATGGAACAACGCCTTTTGACATTAAAAAACTAAAAAGTGGGATAAATTTGAATGGCAGTGGTGTTTGCTGTAGGATTCTAGTGCGAGTCGTTTACGTGTTACTGGATTTTGAAAAATTGTCACAACGACACATGTTAAATACCTGTGGTAGCACACACTAAAGAACAGCAGAAGTGCATACACCGGTTATATGTATTCTGATAGAGCAGCTAGTCAATTGACTTTCACAGTCAGTTTTCAAAATGACCATCCGCAGCGGTAATATAGGCTTCCAGTCTGGTACGGAACACCGCTGCGCACATGTCAGCATTTCAAATGGTTCAAATGGCTCTAAGCACTATGGGACTTAATATCTGAGGTCATCAGTCCCCTATAACTTAGAACTACTTAAACCTAACTAACCTAAGGACATCACACACATCCATGCCCGAGGCAGGACTCTAACCTGCGACTGTAGGGGTCGCGCTGTTCCAGACTATAGCGCCTAGAACCACTCTGCCACCCCGGCCGGCGCCAGCATTTCAGCGGAGATGTCTGAGAGACTGCAGTAATACATAGTTGCATAGCATTAGGTGTCCTCGTAGGCATCGTCTTTGAGCTTTTCCAGCAGAAAAGTGTCTACAGGCGTCAAATCCGGGGAACGAGCCAGCCAAGGTACAGGTCCTCTGCGTCCAATCCAATGATTTGGAAACAATTTGTGAAAACGTGCTGTATGCTTCGTGCTCTATGGACCGGCAACCATCACGCTAGTGCCACAGGTTTGTCTAGTCTGCAGAGGAACGTCTTATAGCATCCGTGGAAGATAGTCTCCTAGGAGTCTGCAATACTTGTGTGCGTGAAGTGTTCTTTCTAAGTAACACGGCCTATGAACTGATGGTTCACTCCCCAAGCTGCGATATTGTCGCGAATAAAACAGTGAGCCGTATATACAATACGTTTCCTTTAATTTAGTCTATTAAAGGAGACTTATTGATTAAAGGAAACTTATTGATGATTCACTACACCACGCCACACGTTGACACTGAAGAAGCCAACAGAGGTTGCCTACAGACGAACGGTGCATGTGCTGGCGGTTAACCTGGTCGTAATTGAAAAATGCGGCTTTATCACTAAACGAGATATATGATACAACTGGAGTATCCTGACTTACTGTCCAAGTATAGAAGTTAACACGATTCTTATAGTAGTTTCCATGCAGCTCTTGATGGAGAGACATGCGATAGAGATGGAACCCTTATCGATGGAGGAAGCGTAGTACATTTGCCTGACTCATGCCACTTTCTCGTGCGAATACTCTTGCGGATCAACTGCAACAGCAGCAAGAAAATTAATTTCCCTCTCTTTTGTCGTTACTTGTTTCCTCATGTAACATTGTAACATTGCATTAAATGGTTGAATGATAAATAACTGCCGAGATGGTTGACGTCTATTGGGACATCTTGCTACATACACTGTGGAAGAACGAACTTCATTCTTCCTACACTCTCCGTTCACCAGGAACATCCCGGATTTTTCTGCATTGGTAAGTCCCATCGTCCACTTACCATCTGCTGCTTGGACTGTCACACAGTAGCTGCAATGCACTCAAAGAAAACCCAAGCACTCTGTAAGCAAACATAACAATATCGCACCTAACAAGTACACGTGTTGAATGCCAGAAACAAGAGTTGGTGTGGAAACTTTTCATAATACTATATCTCATAAACGACTCGCGCTAAAATATTGCTACAAACACCACAGGCATTCTTATTTATCCTACGTTTAGTTTGTTAATGTCAATAAGCACTGTTCCCTTTAAAAAAGTGTGTGTTTGCCGGAAACATACACTTTCTATCTATTATTACAGCAACGTTAAACAGCTACTTGTATTTATACAGTAGTGTAGATATGTGCCGGCCGCGGTGGTCTAGCGGTTCAGGCGCTCAGTCCGGAACTGCGCGACTGCTACGGTCGCAGGTTCGAATCCTGCCTCGGGCATGGATGTATGTGATGTCCTTAGGTTAGTTAGGTTTAAGTAGTTCTAATTTCTAGGGGACTGATGACCACAGATGTTAAGTCCCATAGTGCTCAGAGCCATTTGAACCATTTTGTAGATATATGGTTGAGGTGAGGTGGTTATGGGCAAAGGTGTAATGTGGTAGGTAAGCATGGAATTCAGAGAGCTGATGGCTGGGATGGGGACCACATCATAATCAAGATAAGGAAAGAAGTGGAGAGCAAGAGGAGCCGGGAGCCCTGAATCCGGAAAGGGATAGTGAGGAGCCGGTTAAATGTGATAGAAGATGCAGGCGCTAGACGGATTTAATTATTAAGGAATGAGAGTCTTGAAACTTCTCTGGGAGAGGATATGGAGAGTGCGGTATTGTAGACTGGCTAAAATGTGACTCGTTGGAATGTGTCTCTTATAAACGCGAGAGTGCACCAGGATAACTAATTGGGGGGGGGGGGGGGGGGAGGGCAATGGGGTTTATCGCAACTCAGTTTACGGGAAGTGTAGGATGGGGGGAATAGATATGAGCTGGTACGGGAGGGGGCAGGAATGCAGTTGTAGTAGAAGAAAAGATTACAGGAGAATATGGGCTTGGGACAAGGAATGGGAGAGGATGAAGACTAACTGAGTTCTATAATAAATTTCAGCTAATAACAGCAAATACTCTGTTCAAGAATCACAAAAGGTGGAGGTATACTTGGAAAAGGCCGGGTCATATGGAAAGATTTCAGTTAGATTCCGAAATCAGGTACTGGATTCTAAGGCGTACACAAGAGCAGATATAGGCTTAGACCACAATGTAGTGGTGATGAAGAGTAGGCTGAAGTTTAAGAGATTAGCCTGGAAGAATCAAAACGCAAAGAAGCAGAATACGGAAGTACTAAGGAATGAAGAGATACCCTTCAAGTTCTCTAAGGTTATAGATGCAGCTATAAGGAATAGCTCACTAGGCAATACAGATGAGGAATGGACATCTCAGAAGGGCAGTCACAGAACTTGGAAAGAAAAACATAGATACAAAGAAGGTAACTGCGAAGAAACCACATGTAACAGAAGAAATAATTCAGTTGATCGATGAAAGAAGGACGTACAAAAATGTTCAGAGTAATTTAGGAATACAGTGATACAAATCACTGAGAAATGAAATAAATACAAGTGTAGAGAAGCTAAGACGAAATTGTTGCATGAAAAATGTGAAGAAATCGGAAAAGAAATGATTGTCGAAAGGACTGACTCAGCATATAGGAATAACATCCCTCGGTGAAATTAAAAGCAAGAGTGTACATTAACAGTGTGACGGGAATTCCTCTATTGAATGCGGGGGAGAGAGCGGACAGGTGGATACAGTACATTGAAGGCCTCTATGCGAGGGAAGATTTGTCTGATGTGATAGAAAAAGAAACAGGAGTCGATTTAGAAGAGATATGGGATCCAGTATTAGAATCAGAATTTAAGAGGGTTTTGGAGGATTTAAGATCATCAGTCCATCAGAATTTCTAAAATCAGAAATTAAGAAATTCAGCCTTCAGTTGCAAGGTAAAATTTTATTAGTTTACCTAGGTTTCGATTCCAATAATGATTCCTTCTTCAGAACAAAAATTAATTTATTTTGAGGGGCAAACGTTATTGTTCTGAAGAAGATACCATTACTGGCAGCGCTGCACTACATCAAAGATTTGTAAAATTCTAAAATCATTGCGGGGAGTGGCAACAAAACGACTATTCACGTTTGTGTGAAGAACGTTTGAGTCTGGCGACATACCATCTGACTTTCGGAAAAATATCATTCACACAATTCCGAAGACTGCAAGAGCTCACAAGTGCGAGAATTATCGCACCATCACTTTCACAGCTCATGCATCCAAGTTGCTGACAAGAAAGATATCCAGAAGGATGGAAAAGAAAATTGAGGATGTATAAGATCACTGTCATTTTGGCTTTAAGAAAGGTAAAGGCATCAGAGAGGCAATTCTGACGTTGTGGTTGATAATGAAGGCAAAACTAAAAAAAGTCACATTCATTGGATTTTTTGGCCTGGAAAAAGCGTTGGACAATGTAAAGTGGCGCGACATGTGCGAAATTCTGAGAAAAGTAGGGCTAAGCTATAGGAAGAGACGGGTAATATAGAACATGCACAAGAGCCAAGAGGGAATAATAAGAGTGGGCGACCAAGAACGAAGTGCTCGGATTAGAAAGGGTGTAAGACAGGGATGTAGTCTTTCACCCTGCTGTTCAATCTGCACATCGAAAAAGCAATGATGGAAATAAAAGAAAGGTTCAAGAGTGGCATTAAAATTCAAGGTGAAAGTTGATCAGTGATACGATTCGCTGATGGCATGCTGTCCTGAATGAAAGTGAAGAAGAATTACATGATCTGGTGAGTGGAAATGAACAGTCTTACGGGTACAAAATATGGTTTGAGAGTAAATCAAAGAAGGACGAATGTTATGAGAAGTAACAGAAATGAAAACTGCGAGAAACTTAACATCAGGATTGATGGTTACGAAGTAGATGGAGTTAAGCAATTGTGCTATCTAGGCAGAAAAATAACCAATGACGGACGGAGCAAGGGGGACATCGAAAGGAGATTAGCACTGACAAAAAGGGCATTCCTGGCCAAGAGAAGTCTACTTGTATCAAACGTAGGCTGTAATCTGTGGAAGACATTTCTGAGAAAGTAAGTTTGGAGCACAGCACTGTATGGTAGTGAAACACGGACTGTGGGAAAACCGGGACAGAGGAAAATCGAAGCATTTGAGATGAGTTGCTACAGACGAATGTTGAAAACTAGGTGGACTAATAACGCAAGGAATGAGGAGTTTCTGCGCAGAATCGGAGAGAATGGAATATTTGAAAAAAACTGACAAAGAGAAGAGACAGGATGATAGGACATCTGTTAAGACATCAGGGAACGACTTCCATGGTACTAGAGGGAGCTTTAGACAGAGATTGGAATGCATGCAGCAAATAATTGGGGACGTAGGTTACAAGAGCTACTCTGAAATAAAGGGGTTGGCACACGAGAGGAATTCGTGGCGGGCCGCATCAAAACAGTCAAAAGGCTGCTGAACCAAGAATAAAAGAAAAAGAATAAAGAAGGAGAGGGTAAGCGGATTCGGTAAACAAGGCGAAATGCATGGAGTTCGACGATTTGGACAGGGCTCATAGAATGATGGTGGGCCAATGTCGAGACGATCGGTCCGATTAAAGCTTTGGAGGTGTGGAGGATGGCGTAAGGATGAAAATACTACGTTCAGGCAGTAGTTGGTCGTCCAATAGTTACTGCCTGGGTTTTGGAAGGATTAATGTTGACAGGCTCTGGTTGCTCCAAGACGTAAACTGACAGACAGAGAGCGTCAGAATTTCTGGAGGGTGGAGTAGAGGGCTAGGAACGTGCTGTCAGCAACATAAAGGATATACAGGAATGGTCAGAGCTTTGGCAAATACCTGATGCAGGATAAAGGATAAGGGAATTGGTACTGCTAACAGTGATGGCTTATTAAATAAGGCTGGAATAAGGCGGACATAAATAACTGTAAGTCAACAGGCCTGGAGTTTGAAGAGTAGCTGGAGAGCCATGTGTGGTCATAGTCTTTTTTCAGGTCAAGGAATTAAAAGAATAGCGGATTTACAATTATTATGCAGATGGCGAATGAAACGGAAGAAAAATTAAGAGGAAGATGGCGATTAGTGCTGGTTTATTTGGTTACAGATGCATTGAGAGAGGACAGGACAAAAAACCTTGCTAATGTTATGAGAGAAAATTTTCGCTGGATGTAGGCATGGTTCTCTGCTAAAGAAGAAATGGACGTGCATCAGCAGAAGGGCCTCTTGGTGTGGATGCAACAACTTATTTATTACTCTTTTACTAACCTGTACATCTTGGACTCCACAACGTAACTGGTTGCAGACAGGCATGAGGATAAACACATCAAGCCTTTAATAAAGTCAACCAGCTCACACAGTCATTCGAATGGGTCCCCATCTTCACGTACTGTTCTGGCGCTGTAGCGACAGGTAAGATAGCGCGGCTTCTATTGGACACGCGACGCTCGGGAGACAGCACCGAGCTGGCATCTCCGGTATGCCTACATGAGAGGGCAGCGGTGGACAAGCGTGGCTTGCGGTTTTCTGCTACGCGTGGAAGTTTGCAGGTCAACTGGTGTTGCAGAACCTCTTGGTGTCCCAGTGTCACGCGAATAGTGTCGCCAAGAGTTGAAGTCTGGACCAACGCTGAAGAGCCGGGGCGAGCAGAGAACAGAGTATCGACTGCCTGGGCTGGGCAGACAGACTGAGGTCCCTCATTCCTTGGTCTGGCTCTGGCAGTATCTATGCTCGCAGTTCTGGTTGATGGAGACGGGTCGTCACGTATTTACGCAGCTTGTCGAATGCTGACTTGCTGGCACAGAGGGGCTTAAATGCTGCTACACCTCGCTGAATTTGCAATAGGCACAATGCTTCTGTGTTACATCGAATTATCTTCTGGAAAGAATACAATAACTGGTTGTCATAATTGGCAGTGTGTGGACGTGCAATTGTTCCTGATCACTGGCCTGGTTTATCCACATGGATTGCTGTGAGAAGGATGTGGCAGAAGGCCACCCAGCTCGAGGGTCGGTGACCAGTCCTGGCTACTCTGGTGTGTGGCCCGGCCCAGTTACCGTCCTGACTGTCCGTTGCTGATTCCAATTCCTGTTTAACTTCTTTCCTTTACATTTCCTCTCTTCCACGAAGAAAATTTGCCCTTAGAAGTTTGATGAAACACAGATACTGTTCTATTTGCAGTTATTTAACTTCACATTTCCACCTCAATTCACGACATAATTTGTCCTTTCCATTATGCAAATTTTCTGTCCATCTTCAGTAACACTTGACCCTACACAAAAGACGTAGTAAGTGGTTCACTTTGATGTTGTCAAATTAGTTCTTATTGGGGAGCACCTTTTGGTTCCAGCGCGTGGGAGGGAGCACGTATCAGGACGGCTAACTTGCAGTATTATCTGATTTGCTTTTTTCTACCCTTCCTCATATTATCTTCTACAAGTTTATGCTACTATCTGTTGTTAACGACTAACAAGGATAATAATCTCAACCTAGGTCGAAGACAACTGACATGCAAACAGAATAATACATGCACTGCTCTACTTTCTGGCGATACCGGCCTGCGTGAACTTCACTGTTTAGCTAGTGTCCTTTTGGTCCATACTCTTATGTCTTATCAATTCGGAAAAATTTATATGTAACAGTAGGAGATCCATTGTAAACTCGATGTCATTACGTTTTCAAGACACCGTGGCTCGGGAATTTATCTGAACTTCGATAGCTTATTTCTCTTTTCATTCTTTATTAATTATTTTATAATTACTCTCGTTCTGAGAGATTTATCCAGTGGTCTCACTTCAAGAGATTTCCGATACCACTGAACCACCTACAGACGCTCTTCCGGACTCAACTCTCCTGTACAATAATCTCATGATTTCCCAGCTACATGCACTATATCAGCCCCACCTGTGCTGTACAACAATCCTTCCCGAAATATGGGCGCTGTCTCAACTCCACCTGTGTCATGTGGTAACCCTTTACTTCACCTTAATTCTTTACCGACCACATAGAGAAAATCCCTTTAACTGCTTTACTTGTACCTACTTTCCAACATCTGATACATCTTCCTCTGTGTCACTTCTTTCGCTTGGTCAGCTATTGCGTGGATCTGCGGCTATCATGAACATTACTTACTGAGGGACGTTGAGTAATTTAACTGATGACGTCACTTGTAACAAATAATTCGCCTCTGTGTGATATTCTGGCGCTTTTGCTGTGAGACAACGCTGCATGTTGTGAAGACAGTAAAACCTATCCAAGCAATTCCGTTACGACTTATTATTCTTGTTCTACTTTATCAGCAGCGTATCACGGCTTAAACCTACCTTAACGAACCATGTAGTAAGACGGTACCGAAGTTTTCAGGATACCGATTGTTTCCCATGCCTGGTCCAGGCACACTCTCTGCACTGTCGGCAAAATGCTATTTTTTATGGCAAATCCAACAAACACGGTGAGATTCAGTCTACAGCGAGTAAACTGTACTGTGTGCATGTTACTGGAGTTAACGGTTCGGCCGTCGGTCCCTTACCGAACCCTGTAACTGTATCTAACCCCGAAACTGTGTGACAAGCAGGAAAAGATCAAAGCAAAGAGTGTAGGGAATCCCACGATTGAAAATCAAAGTTCAGGCTGCCACTTACATATCTTGCTGTCCCTGTCGAATCTTCCATATTATATTTTCTATCCATCCACTTTCCTAGCCCCTTTGGAAGGCACTGTTACGAAACTATGGCGCTGGGTGCTGCCTTTTGGGTGTCTGTCTATCTTAACCAGTCTTCAGACTTCCTGACACGAATTCTAAATGGATAAGAAGTTTGCTGCAGTCAGGCATGAGGACTACCAAAACAAATTTTTAATCAGTCCAGCCAAATCATACCGCCATTCGAGTGCGTTACCATCTTCATGTAATATTCTTGTGCTGCAGTGGCAGGTAACATAGCGCAGCGTACAATGGACGCACGCTGATCAGGAGATAATACTGAACTGGCGTCTCTGGTATGCCGAGCTGAGAAGGCAGTGATGCGCGATCACCGCTCCTGGTAATAAAACTACACTACTGGCAATTAAAATTGCTACACCAAGAAGAAATGCAGATGATAAACGGGTATTCATTGGACAAATATATTATACTAGAACTGACATGTGATTACATTTTCACGCAATTTGGGTGGATAGATCCTGAGAAATTAGTACCCAGAACAACCACCTCTGGCCGTAATAACGGCCTTGATACGCCTGGGCATTGAGTCAAACAGAGCTTGGATGGAGTGTACAGGTACAGCTGCCCATGCAGCTTCAACACGATACCACAGCTCATCAAGATAAGTGACTGGCGTATTGTGACGAGCCAGTTGCTCGGGCACCATTGATCAGACGTTTTCAATTGGTGAGAGATCTGGAGAATGTGATGGTCAGGGCAGCAGTCGAACATTTTCTGTATACAGAAAGGCCCGTAAAGTACCTGCAACATGCGATGCGGTCATGCATTATCCTGCTGAAATGTAGGGTTTCGCAGGGATCGAATGAAGGGTAGAGCCACCGGTCGTAATACATCTGAAATGTAACGTCCACTGTTCAAAGTGCCGTCAATGCGAACAAGAGGTGACCGAGACGTGTAACCAATGGCACCCCATACCATCACGCCGGGTGATACGCCAGTATGGCGATGACGAATACACGCTTCCAATGTCGGTTCGCCGCGATGTCGTCAAACATGGATGCGACCATAGTGATGCTGTACATAGAACCTGGATTCATCCGAAAAAATGACGTTTTGCCATTCGTGCACCCAGGTTAATCGTTGAGTACACCATCGCAGGCGCTCCTGTCTGTGATGCAGCGTCAAGGGTAACCGCAGCCATGGTCTCCGAGGTGATAGGCCATGCTGCTGCAAACGTCGTCGAACTGTTCGTGCAGATGGTTGTCTTGCATACGTCCCCATCTGTTGACTCAGGGATCGAGACGTGGCTGCACGATCCATTACAGCCATGCGGATAAGATGCCTGTCGACTGCTAGTGATACGAGGCCGTTGGGATACAGCATGAGCACGGCGTTCCGTATTACCCTCCTGAACCCACCGCTTCCATATTCTGCTAACAGTCATTGGATCTCGACGAACGCGAGCAGCAATGCCGCGATACGATAAACCGCAAGCACGATAGGTTACAACTCGACTTTTATCAAAGTCGGAAACGTGATGGTGCGCATTTGTCCTCCTTACACGAGGCATCACAACAACTTTCACCAGGCAACGCCGGTCAACTTCTGTTTGTGTATGAGAAATCGGTTGGAAACTTTCCTCATGTCAGCACTTTGTAGGTGTCGCCACCGGCGCCAACCTTGTGTGAATGCTCTGAAAGGATAATGATTTGCATATGACAGCATCTTCTTCCTGTCGGTTAAATTTCGCGTCTGTAGCACGTGATCTTCATGGTGTAGCAATTTTAATGGCCAGTAGTGTACTATGACACACACATGCAAGAGCACATGCCCTAAAATACCATGCCGCCAGTCGGCTGAGCATCACACGGCAGTCGGGAGGTACCGTTGGGCCTTCCGAGGCCTGAGCGGACAGATTTTGATGTCGATCAGGAAAAGTCATACATTTTTGTGTTATTAAAAGCAACATACGACTTCCGAATTGAACCATTTTTTGCTCTGTTTACCATTACGCGGAATGATGCTGAGATGTTACTAACTTTTATTGATGATGTACAAGGGTAAATTTATCAATTTGAGGTAAGGGACCCTGGTCCGGAAACGACCGAGTCAAGAATTACAAACTAAAATCGTTCTGCTACATCTGTCAGTGGAATACATGTACCCATACTGTTGTTGGTTCAAATGATTAAAATGGCTAAAAAATGGCTCTGAGCACTATGGGACTTAACCTCTGAGGTCATCAGTCCCCTAGAACTTACAACTACTTAAACCTAACTAACCTAAGGACATCACAAACATCCATGCCCGAGGCAGGATTCGAACCTCCGACCGTAGCGGTCGCGCGGTTCCAGACTGTAGCGCCTAGAACCGCTCTGCCACCCCGGCCGGCAATAAATAAGAGCTGTATGGATCTCATCAAATATGTAATCAGAATGAAATGTACAACTAAGAATGAATACACTTCCTGCCTAGTTTGCAGTCAGTAGGTGTGCCAAGAAACGCAGTACAGTAGCAGATACTATTTCTCCAGCATTTGTTCTTAAACAAAATACAACTGAAAAGCTATCTCAGAACGATTTTGAACTACGTTTACATTCGATCGTGTCATCTCTAGATTTGGGATGTTCTCAATCTTTCTGAGAACGTTTCATTACATCCCGCCAAAGGTATTTCCATACATTCCAGAAGGATCTGGTCGTGGCCAAAACTTTTGTAGCAAAATAATCCGCGCTCTATCCTGTGGGGATAGAATGTCCGGCTATGGCTGACTTACTGGGCTGCACAAGGCAGCTGTGGCGGTCATGTTTCACGCACCTTTCATGAGCTGTGCACGAGGTCTGAACAACGCAGGCTCTGTAACACTGATTTGCTGTTCTGTAGGCTGTAGCCCTCCGAAAAACCCAGACCATCGTCTGCCGAGCCGAGAAGCACACTGGTTTTGTAGGTGACCTGAAGATTAGTTTAACGTGATGTTTCTTAATGATTCTGCATAATTGAGATGAAATGTTGCCCATGCATGTGAGAAACATCTTGGGCTTAAACTGCTTATCCTCTTATTTTTCTTGTGAATGGTCACGTTTACTCCTCATTACAGCTGCCGTAATTTGACGTGAAGAATATCCATTGTCATTATACACAGGCTGTTGATGTTCTACCTGCAACCGCGCGACCGCTACGGCCGCAGGTTCGAATCCTGCCTCGGGCATGAATGTGTGTGATGTCCTTAGGTTAGTTAGGTTTAAGTAGTTCTAGGGGACTGACGACCTCAGATGTTAAGCCCCATAGTGCTCAGCGCCATTTCTACCTCCTCTGCAAGGCCGTCTCTATCAGACACGTATTGTGCCCAGTACACCAGCGTACGAACGACGCCCAGAGTTTGCGAAAGGTGGTGACAGCTAGTCGCTGGCAGATGCAGATCCTTATGTGTGAGCTTACGGTGAAGAGATTGCCCTAGTGATCCTTTCCTTTCTAAATAACTAAGACATCTAGAAACGGAAGACAGCTATCTTTCTCCACTTCTATCTTAAACTGTAAACTTCAAGAAACAGGTGTAATGTTTGTAGTTTCTTTTCAGTACCACTACCATAAGCGTAAGATACATCATAACCCAGGCAGCTGAATACACTCCTGGAAATTGAAATAAGAACACCGTGAGTTCATTGTCCCAGGAAGGAGAAACTTTATTGACACATTCCTTGGGTCAGATACATCACATGATCACACTGACAGAACCACAGGCACATAGACACAGGCAACAGAGCATGCACAATGTCGGCACTAGTACAGTGTATATCCACCTTTCGCAGCAATGCAGGCTGCTATTCTCCCATGGAGACGATCGTAGAGATGCTAGATGTAGTCCTGTGGAACGGCTTGCCATGCCATTTCCACCTGGCGTCTCAGTTGGACCAGTGTTCGTGCTGGACGTGCAGACCGCGTGAGACGACGCTTCATCCAGCCCCATACATGCTCAATGGGGGACAGATCCGGAGATCTTGCTGGCCAGGGTAGTTGACTTACACCTTCTAGAGCACGTTGGGTGGCACGGGATACATGCGGACGTGCATTGTCCTGTTTGAACAGCAAGTTCCCTTGCCGGTCTAGGAATGGTAGAACGATGGGTTCGATGACGGTTTGGATGTACCGTGCACTATTCAGTGTCCCCTCGACGATCACCAGTGGTGTACCGTCAGTGTAGGAGATCGCTCCCCACACCATGATGCCGGGTGTTGGCCCTGTGTGCCTCGGTCGTATGCAGTCCTGATTGTGGCGCTCACCTGCACGGCGCCAAACACGCATACGACCATCATTGGCACCAAGGCAGAAGCGACTCTCATCGCTGAAGACGACACGTCTCCATTCGTCCCACCATTCACGCCTGTCGCGACACCACTGGAGGCGGGCTGCACGATGTTGGGGCGTGAGCGGAAGATGGCCTAACGGTGTGCGGGACCGTAGCCCAGCTTCATGGAGACGGTTGCGAATGGTCCTCGCCGATACCCCAGGAGCAACAGTGTCCCTAATTTGCTGGGAAGTGGCGGTGCGGTCCCCTACGGCACTGCGTAGGATCCTACGGTCTTGGCGTGCATCCGTGCGTCGCTGCGGTCCGGTCCCAGGTCGACGGGCACGTGCACCTTCCGCCGACCACTGGCGACAACATCGATGTACTGTGGAGACCTCACGCCCCACGTGTTGAGCAATTCGGCGGTACGTCCACCCGGCCTCCCGCATGCCCACTATACGCCCTCGCTCAAAGTCCGTCAACTGCACATACGGTTCACGTCCACGCTGTCGCGGCATGCTACCAGTGTTAAAGACTGCGATGGAGCTCCTATACCACGGCAAACTGGCTGACACTGACGGCGGCGGTGCACAAATGCTGCGCAGCTAGCGCCATTCGACGGCCAACACCGCGGTTCCTGGTGTGTCCGCTGTGCCGTGCGTGTGATCATTGCTTGTACAGCCCTCTCGCAGTGTCCGGAGCAAGTATGGTGGGTCTGACACACCGGTGTCAATGTGTTCTTTTTTCCATTTCCAGGAGTGTATATGGACTTGTTCTAAAACGCTACTTTCGATTATGAGCTTAGTTCGAAGATATTCTTTTCTACAAAAGATTCTTTGAGGTTATAGCTGAATTGTATTGTTTTGCACCGACATGTGAGGACCGAACAGCACCAAGTTATCCTGTCGGTTATGTAAGACAACAGCACTTCGTGTGTTGTCTTACATAACCGACAGGATAACTTGGTCATCAGCAAATAAATAAATAAACAAATAAATGAAAAAAGTGAGTTAAATATTGAGTATCTTGGTAGCTAGGAATTGCTATGTATATATTAAATAGTGTGGGCCATAAAGGGCACCACTGTGTGATCCTTATCTTTCCTGTGCTAATGGTTGAGTCGATGGTTATTGTTATTGTCATTAGCACACAATCTCTCAACTGACCTTATTAATTCCAAGGTATACCATACTCCCCAAAAATTTCTCGTAACCTAGATGTCACTACGCCGTCGAAGGCGTTTTCATAAGCCACGATAGTTATGTACGTTGGGAGATCAAATTCTCTATACTTTCCTATTATCTGATTCGCAGAGAAAACGCGATTCATACATAATCATCATGGTCTAAAGTCATTTTACTCTTCCGTGAGAAAAGTGTCTATCAAAGAATTTAATATTTTGGAGAGGTGACACACTCATATTTTAATAGGCCTATGCCGCAATAGTTGCTGTGAAATGTTGAGGTTAAATACAGAGGTGAAATCTTGTCACGTTATATATTATATTTCATATCTGTAATACTTCACCCGCTCTTCACATTAAGAATCAGCCAGCACATACAAATACCAAACAATTTGTATGAATATGAAATGGAATGATCCCATACGCACAAATATAGGTAAGGCAAGTGGCAAATTTCGGCTACTAGGGAGAATAGTGGGGAAATTTAGGCATTCTTGCAAATCACTTGAGCATCTCATCTCAGAATATTGCCTTAAGCCTGAAGGACGTTTACCAAACAGGATTAATTGGAGAAACTGAATTATACTAAGAGGGGCGCAGCGTATTCTCACAGCGCTGACCGTCAAGGAACTGCTGCAAATTTAAATCGGCAGACTCAGAAGTCGGAGAGTAATTTTCCACGATGATTTACAATCGAAGTTCCAAAAGTCGGGGGGAAGTGCTGAACCTACAAATATCTTTTCAGTTTCATTCTTACTGTGACTGTGCTTACTTCGCATGTCTTACGTGGAGTAATGCCACATCTTTGCTTGTTCTTTCGGTTAGTTCGAATCCTCTATAGAACGCCTACATATTTATTACCTTTCATTTCTACTAGTTTCGTGACTGCTACAGTGTCAACACTCATGTCTTTTAGTATATTTTCTAGTTACGTCCTTTTTTGGGAAATTCTTCTGATATTCCAGTTTGCTACGACTGCAGCACGTAAAACCGGTCCGTAAAGTCGGTAAAGTTTAAATAAATCTCCTCCAGGCTTCCTAGATACATGTCACTGTTCACTGCCGTCTCGAAGAATATGGGCGGAAATGGCACACCACACACCAACCTTTCCGCGATGCAATGGTGCCGGATGGACCGCGTGTGGATTTTCTGTCTACCATTACCGACTGTTTTGGGAATTTATGCACCTATACAGGTGGAACCACGCCTCGTCACTCATGATGATCCTTAGTGGGTCCAAGACACCACGGGAAACCTTTCTCAACAGTCATGAATAGAAATGCATTCACTTCTGCATGTCAGGCTCCTTCAGTTCTTGCACAACAGTTATCCGGTGCGGTTTAACTTCAGCACCCTTAAAACACGTCTGCAAATTCTCTCACTCGCATGAACCTATTGATTCAGTCTTCTGGTAGACTTACGACGACTTCTTGTCATTAACTCCTGCATCTGCCTCTTTATTTCAGGTGTCCAGACTGATGGCGGTCTGTTCCTGGGAGCATTATGAACTGATCCTGTACGCCGCCATTTTTCAGTCAATTCCTGTATGGTGCTTTTTGTTGGCACGGAACGTCCTAGAAGTTTCTCCTGAAACAACTTCTTTGTTTTCACAAAAGATCCAGTGCGAATGAACGCACCAACAATAGCAACATGCTCCTATAACGAATATGGCATTAGCACACATTCACACTAATCCGGATTCACACAACGAGGCCTCTTTCTCAACTGATTTCGACAAGTTCACTGGCTGTTGTTGAAGTTCCGTGCAGTGCCGGTACATCAGAGGAAATGCTTAGTTCGTGCGTGACTGTTTGGACAGCGTTTCTCGTTTTCCATTATTACTGACGATCGCGCACGCACTGGAACTTTAACGTTGCGTTTTAGGTGCTGCAACCTGTACTTTGATATACCCGATGACCCATTTTAGTTTCGCATTTTTCATAGAATTGTCGTTTACCTGTTTCCGAGGCTCCTTGGAGTAATGGGAGTAGTGCGTGCTTTCCGACAGCTGGGTAGAAGCCATCTGCTGAACCTCCTTTGTAGGAGGACCAGAACTTTCTTTCGGGGTTATCTCCCTTAGCCGATATGTTGTTGTTATTTACAGACTCTGGATATCTCGCATTTCATACTCTCTCGTTGACTACATAACGTACAGCCACCGAATGCCTTGCACTGAGCAGAGGTCACACGGCTCATGTCTTCTTGGAATGGGGGTGGAGTTTATTGGCAGGGCTACCTTGAATTCTTCGAGGTCTGGTTCATTCGCCTATTTGCAGTGGACGTTCCTCAGAGTCTTTATTCTGATATTTGAAATTCAGATCTCAACCGAAAAAAATAAGATAATGGTCTTCATGGGGAAAGAACACAGTAGGACAAAAATAGTGGTATATAAAAACATTTTAGGGCAAGTAAACCACTTAAGTTAACTAGAATATGAGGAGACTTACGGCTATAGCAAAGATATAGAAATGAAGCTTAGTAAATTCATCGGGGTATGTAGAACAATTGGCTAAAACCTTAAAAACAAAACCAGGGAAGATACGTTAAACTCTAACAAGCAGTTGCTGTCCACACATGGCCCATGGAAGCGAGACCTCGGTCATTAGAGAAGCAAAAATGAGGAAAGCCATATTCAGACACAAGAATTGAAATTTATGAGACGAGTTAAAGGCATCCCAATAGAAGACTAAGGAATCAATATATTAGAGAAACACTAAAATTTTTTAATCTAAATGATAAAATTCCAGATTATAGAATGAAATGCAACGAACACCTAGAAAGCATGGAGAGCGACAGACTACCCCTAAAGGCTAAATTATAATTGCCAAGGAAGAAGAAATAGAGGAAGTCCTCGACATCGACGGGTACCGTAACTGACATCTTCGCCTAATTCCTTAAGAGGAGGAGGAGGAGGAGGAGAAGACCTATAAGTAAAAGAATTCTTCAGCCTCCTACGTATCGCTCCCCTAGGGATATTGAAGAAATGGTTAGACTAACTACAACGCGCACAGAAGCATCTGAACAGTCATTCCTGCCGCGCTTCATAAACGATTCTAACAGGAAGAAACCCTAACGTGTGGTTCAATGCAAAGCACCCTCCGACATGCACTTCGCAGTGGATTGTACGATGTGTATGTACTGTGTAAATGTAGGTGATTATCAGTGACGTCGTAGACCCTCGCCCAGGTACGGGCCAAGAGTTACGGCACTTACCGAAATTGTTCTCGAAACTTCTGCCCCGCTAACTGCCGCTAACGACCTTGCACCCAAACTTGACAATGACCTACTCTGCCTCACGACTGTCGTCTACTCTTCCAGTTAGACTGCCACAATATTGCTATATTCAGGCTTAGTAGTCTTACTTCGTGTAATTCCCGTGAGAAACTGGTTAAATGTGTGAAGCCTTACTTAATACACCAAGACTTTTCAATAAAATTAGATGCTGCATCGCACGCTCGCAAGAAGTCTGACAAATTCATCTGCAATTTCTTCATGGTTCCTGGGTTGGTAACTGACTGTGAAATAAAACCTGGCCTCACTCCCACGCCCCCCCCCCTTCCTCTCCCTCACAAACGTCTCAAAGCAGCCAAGACGTTCTTGGAGCAAAAACGAGGAATAACTGTATGTAAGTCGGTAAAACATTAAATGCAATACGAGACGCACATACCCTATGGTAAACTATCTCTAACGACTTTCTCATCGCAGTATTTTCTATTACAAGACCTTAGCATACACAGCCAACATCTTAATTTCACTTCACCTTAAAGCTACAAAAAATTGCTTCAGGTGTGATGTCGGTTCTAGGCGCTCAGTCAGGAACGGCGCGACTGCTACGATCGCAGGTTCGAATCCTGCCTCGGGCATGGATGTGTGTGATGTCCTTAGGTTAGTTAGGTTTAAGTAGTTCTGAGTTCTAGGGGACGTATGACCACAGATGTTGAGTCCCATAGTGCTCAGAGCCATTTGAATCATTTTTTGTGATGTCAGCTGCTTGCTTGAACATCTTCACACACACCTGCACTCCGAAGCCGACTAATCATAGCAATACCACTACCGACAGCTCCATAGACTCACATTAACTCAAAAACCTGATTATTTGTAAACGCATAGCTTTACTCCATTTCCATCCTGTGGAATCCAAAAAATACCTACATCTACTTGTTACCTAATCTTTCCGAACAATCATTCACTAAAGGAACATCATCTATGTAAAATGGGTATCAATTTTGGAATATTCTCTTAATGAACCTGTACTTTACAACTTCAACAACGCGTCTCTGATACACCTCAGTTCTAGTGAGGATCATAACACTGAAAGAGTACTGGAGCAATGTCTTGTGTATCTGATTGTTACGTTGCAGACTTACTGCATGGGCTCTACTGTGAAGTATCTCATTAAGAGGGGGTGCTGAAATGTAATACCTCCTACTTTGTATGTGGAGACTCATAAATTTTTAAGTTAAAACAACCGTTGTTAACATTCAACATCTTTATCCTTCATGTCAACATACGCGTATTTGCAGCCCTCTGGAATTAGAGTGCTTCAAATATCACCGTGTAAAATCGTGGCGTAGTAACTTAAGCACGTCGATGTCTGAGAAAGAACGTGTTCTAACCGAGTTTTGAACCCGAAGAGTTCGTCTACACTTGGTGGACCATTTCCTCCAGGATGACAATGCCAGACCACACAGAAACGCTGTGACATCTGAAACAATACAGCACCTTGTGTTCACTATCATCGATCATACTCCACGCAGCCTCGACATGACCCATCAGATTATCATGTTTTCAAAATTTAAAGAACACCTTCGATTGCAAACCTAAACACATAGCGAGAAACTGAGTGCACCGATGTGAAAATGACAATGCATGTGAAAAACTACGAGTTCCGACAGGTGGCAGCGCTATATGTAGCCTTCAAAATGGCGTCTGTAATGGCGGTGCCCTCCAAGCAGAGCTGTCATTAAGTTTGTTTCGGAGGAAAACCAGAGCATCGTAGATATTCATAGGAACTTACAAAGAGTCTACAGAGGCCTGGCAGTGATCAAGAGTACAGTGAGTCATTGGAAGAGGCGTCTGTCATCAACACAACAACGCCGCACGAACCTTTCCGATCTCCCGCGTGGCGGCCAGCGGCACACAACTGTGAATTGTGCAATGTCAGAAAGTGCTACACTCTCATTCGAGGCGATCGACGTATCACAATCAAACACTTCTGTTGGTAGTTCTGACACTCTCTTGGGGGTGCTTGAAGGTGTGCGCACGCTGGATTCCTTGCAGCCTTACAGAAAACAATAAAGAACAACGTAGGACCATATTTGCGAAATGCTTGTACGTTACGAGGCTCATTGTGGCAATTTTTTTTTACCGAACATCGTCACGGGCGATGAAATATGCGTTCACCACTTCAAACCAGAAACAAAACGGTGATCCATGGAGTGGCGCCACACCCATTCTTCTACGATTAAAACGTTCAAAGCCGCCCTCATAGCGGTGAAGTCATGGCGACGGTCTCCTGGGCTATTCTGTTTGATGTCCTCCCTCATGGTGCAACGAATAACTCGGCAGTTTATAGTGTTACCTTTGTGAAATTGAAGGAACGACTTCAGTGTGTTCATCACCACAAAAATGCATTCGAACTTCTCCTTCTCCATGGAAACGAAAGGTTTCAAGGAGCACCGAGAGGTGCTCAGAAAACTTCATTAGACTATTCTTCCTCATGCATCGTAATCCTAGATGTCGCACCTTCCACTTGTTTGTCCAAGTGAAGGACGTACTCTGTAGGAATCAGTACGTAGATGATGGGGACGTTATTTACTCAGCAAGATGTTGGCTCCGACGCCGGCCTGTACAGTGGTACCATGCGTGCATACAGGCACTGAGCGGGGATTATGTTGAAAAAGACGCTTTTGTAGTCAGAAGAGTGGCGAATAATATAGTACACACATCATAAAAAGTTTTGTATCACCTCGGTACCGAGAGTTCTGGTTTTGTACAGAAAATTGGAATAGAGATCAACACAAACATCATTTCCGCCCTTTTTATTCATCATGAAAACCTTCAAAGGTGGTGGTCCAGATTGCTGTACACACCGATACCTCTAATACCCAGTAGCACGTCCTCTTGCACTGATGCGTGCCTGTATTCGCCGTGGCATACTATCCACAAGTTCATCCAGGCACTGTTGGTCCAGATTGTCCCACTCCTCAACGGCGATAGGGCGTAGATCCCTCACAGCGGTTCGTGGGTCAAGTCGTCCATAAACAGCTGTTTCCAATCTATACCAGGCGCGTTCGATGGGTTTCACGTCTGGAGAACATGCTGGCAACTCTAATTGAGCGATGTCGTTATCCTGAAGGAAGTCATTCACAAGACGTGCACGATGGAGGTGCCAATTGTCGTCCATAAAAACGAATGCCACGCCAATATGCTGCCGATATGGTTGCACTATAGGTCGGAGGATGGCATTCACGTATCGTACAGCCGTTACGGCGCCTTCCATGACCACCAGCGGCGTACATCAGCTGCACATAATGCCACCCCTAAATATCAGGGAACCTCCACCTTACTGCACTCGGTGGACAGTGTGTCTAAGGCGTTCAACCTACCGGATTGCCTCCAAACACGTCTCCGACGATTGTCTGTTTGAACGCATATGCGACACTCGTCGGTGAAGAGAACGTGAGCGGTCCATTCGGCATGTTGTTGGGCCCATCTGTACCGCGCTGCATGGTGTCGTGGTTGCAAAGATGGACCTCGCCATGAACGTCGGGAGTGGAGTTGCGCATCATGCAACCTATTGCGCGCATTTTGTGTCTAACACGACGTCCTGTGACTGAACGCAATGCATTATTCAACATGGTGGCGTTGTTGTCAGGGTTCCTCCGAGCCCATAATCCGTAGGTAGCGGTAATCCACAGTATTAGTAGTCCTTGGGCGGCCTGAGCGTGGCATGTCATCGACAGTTCCTGTCTCTCTGTATGTCTCCCATGTCCGATCAACATCGCTTTGGTTCACTTCGAGACCCCTGGACACTTCCCTCGTTGAGAGCCAGTCCTGGCACAAAGTAACAATGCGGCCGCGATTGAACCGCCATATTGACCGTCTAGGCATGGTTAAACTACAGACAACACGAGCGGTGTGCCTCCTTCCTGGTGGAATGGCTGGATCTGATCGGCTGTCGGAACCCCTCCGTCTAATAGGCGCTGCTCATGCATGGTTGTTTACAGCTTTGGGCGGGTTTAGTGACATCTCTGAACAGTCAAACGGACTGTGCCTGTGATACAATATTCAGAGTCAACGTCTGTCTACAGAAGTCCTGGGAACCACGGTCCGCAAAACTTTTTTGGTGTGTGTTTATTGTAATCCTGAATAAAACCAACCTGCTTTCAGAAAATTATTGTTGCATTACTCCTTGAACGCCCCTCGTAGTAATGAATGATTGACGCTCGGTGTTCCAGTCTTTCCAGGCACTCCACAAATGGTAAATCTTTGTCTAGGGCAAGACGATCTGTATTCGATTCCGCCGATATGAATAGCAGGAAAGTACACCAACGTAGTTCTATTCTGAAATAAGTTTATTTAATTCGCTGCTCAACCAAAAAAGAAGGCACCCAGAAGGCACTGATCGGACGTCAGTGTAACTTCGTATGCACCATCGGCGGGTATATAAATGATTAGAGTTGCAATTCTCTCTGACAGGTACAAAGGCCACCAAAGTATGTTAGAGCTTTTCGTGTTTAGCGTTGGAGTTGGTGGAATATACAATGGTTGGATATTCAGGGGCTGTACAGAGTATGATAGTGAGCGATCACTGTGAAAGACATGGAAGTACTGTATGAGACAGCATTATCGTCTGTGACGATGGCGTTATGTCTAGCTTAAACACGATCGTTTCTGAAACTTCAGTCCCACTGGGTGGTCATCCCATTTGCATCTCAGATTCTG
The DNA here is from genome assembly GCF_023898315.1 of Schistocerca nitens. NCBI lineage: Eukaryota > Metazoa > Arthropoda > Insecta > Orthoptera > Acrididae > Schistocerca > Schistocerca nitens. The sequence goes on along the minus strand of NC_064615.1, from coordinate 720,558,339 downwards.
ACAATGTCAGTCAGTCTCGCTGGTTATAGAACAGCTGCCAGCATAACAGAAGTAGATATACTCTCTGTAGTGAAACAACTTAAATCATTTAATAAAAGCAAGTCTTCCGGTCCAGATTTTAAACCAATTCAGATCCTTTCACAGTATGCTGATGCAATCATATGCAACTGCACGTTCGATGGAAGATCCGTACCCAAAGACCATATTCAAAAAAGGGAACAGGAGTAATCCACTAAATTACAGGCCCATATCGCTAACGTCGATATGCAGCAGGATTTTGGAGCATATGTTGTGTTCGAACATTATGAATTACCTCGAACAGAGGAGTCTATTTAGACATAGTCAATACGGATTTGGGAAGCATCGTTCTTGTGAAACACTATTAGCTCTTTACTCACACTAAGTGTAGAGTGCTATCGTCAAAGGAATTCAAATTGATTTAGTATTGCTAGAATTTCAGAAGGCTTTTGACACGATACCTCAAAGTGACTTGTAATCAAATTGCGAGTTTATGGAATATCGTTGTTATGCGACTGGATTCGTGATATCCTGTCAAAGAGGTCACAATTCTAGTAACTGACGGAAGGTCATCGAGTAAAACAGAAGCGATTTCTGGTGTTCTCCAAGGTTGTGTTATAGGCAATCTGCTGTTCCTTATCTACATTCATAAACGATTTAGGGGATAATCTGAACAGCCATCTTAGGCTTTGTTTAGATGATTCTGTCGTTTATCGTCTAGCAAAGTCATCAGAAGATCAAACCATTTGCAAAACGATTTGGATAAGATATCTGCATGGTGCGAAAATTGTCGATTGACCCTAAATACCGAAAAGTTTGGGTCATCCACGTGAGTACCAAAAGGAATTCGTTGAACTTCGGTTACAGGGTAAATTACTCAAATCTAAACGCCGTAAATTAAACTAAATACCATGGAGCTACAATTACGAACAACTTAAATTGGAAATATCACATAGAAAATGTTGTGAGGAAGACGAACCAGGCTGTGTTTTATTGTCAGAACATTTAGAACATGGAACAGATCTACTAAAGAACCGCTTACACTAGTTCGTCCTCTTTTGGAGTACTGCTGCGTGGTGTGGGATCATTACCAGACAGTATTAATGGAGCACATCGAGAAAGTTCAAAGGAGGGCAGCACGTTTTGTATTTTCAAGAAATAGGGGAGAGAGTGCCACGGACGTAATACAGGATTTGGGGTGGAAATCACTAAAACAAAGGCGTTTATCATTGCGGCGGGATTTTAGAACGAAATTACAGTCACCAGATTTCTCCTCTGAATGCGAAAATATTTTATTGACGCCGACCTACATAGGGAGAAACGATATTATAATAAAATAAAGGAAATCAGAGCTCGTACGGGAAGATACAGGAGTTCGTTTTTTCCCCTCGCTGTCCGAGACTGGAATAACGGAAAATTAGTGTGAAGGTGGCTCGATGAATACTTAAGTGTGATCTGCAGAGTAGCCATGCAGGTGTAGATGCAGATGTACAGAATTACCTAACTGGCGAACCATGATGCGCTGCTGCGGCCAAGAGAAGACTGCACCTCGAGACCTCAGCCAGCCACGTGCAGGCGGACTTAGCTGCTACGAGCTGCCACTGCTGTTTGGCCGGTGCCACTATTGAAGAAGATGTGACCCAGTCTGAGCGTTTCCCTGGTGAAGGATCGTACTGAATGACTGCAAACTACTGTCTACAACCTGTTGGCTAGGACACTGAAGTACCACTCCCTGGCTGTACGCTGTGTTGCTGATTTGGATACTGGTCTTCCGCCTTCACGAAACCCCTGTCTGTGATAAGCTATCGGCACTCGCTAAAGTGCACGTCCCTGTTTGAGAGCACTGAGGCGGGCCGCACTGGCAGCGAGTACGCCGTGGTAGGCTGGCGCCTACACATTCCTGTCCAGGCCATCGCATGACACTGTCGCCGGGTCCTGACCCGCACGACTGCAGCCGACGTAGCGCTGTGTCTGCATTCCTTGTGGCACACGAGTCTGCTGATCTGCGGGCCCTCTGGAGAAGACACTCTGTACTATGAAATCACCGGTAGTAATAATGATTCCAGATAATGATGTTTCACTGACGTCTTACGGCACAGGACAGTTATCCGCCCCAGCTCCTGAGCTTGGCCCTCTACAGCTGGTAGTGTCATCACCTTACCTGCCCAACTTACACCCCGACTAAAACTGCTGACCCGAGGGGTGACCACTACGTTATGAATTATTTGCGTTCTTCCTTTTCTTGGTTTTTCAGATTTATTAATGGTGTAAGTTGCTGCTATCATTCTTCTGCAAGATATCTCGACGATAGACACAGTAGTCTGATTTAGCTGATGCGAGCTGTGTAACTGTGCGTACTGACGGCCTGGACGCCAGACTGTCAACAATGTTTGATGTCGAGCTGTTGTTTAGAGCATTTCTTGACTCACGGCGCCCACTACGCCTTTTGATTCTCAGTTGTTGTTCATTTGTCTCTCAGATCCCACACTGTCATTACGTGAGAGAACATGCGCTCAGTATGTTTCAGCTCTGATGAGACAATCGGAGAGATTTTAAGAAACTGAATGCCAGATCCAAATTCTTGATTAAACTGAAACTTGCTTCCCAGTTTATTAGGTTTCTTGACTTCTCGATGTAAGTAAACTTAGCACCACGGTACTTTTCTCGCCGTATTTCATTTCGTGACTATTCTGGATATAATATTCACTGACAACTAATTTGCTCTGTGGTTTTAGTTGGGTGAGTTGCTTATGCTCTTTGCACCTTCCCTTACTGTCTGCCAAATTCGTATGGAATACCCCACACAACCGCATTTAGACCTTGATTATATTTGACATTACAAATAAGACTCCATAGAGTTCGAAAGCTGCTACACAGAGAGAGCCTCGCCGAAGAATTGCAGCACCTAAGAATTGTGTTTCGAAGGAATGGGTACTGAGAACAACAAACTGAATGGAGATTGTAGTCAGATCCAACAACCCGCCAGGAAGAGATTGAGAGAAAAGAAAGAAAGGCCAAAGATAGCTTAGCCCCTCTGCCTTTTGCTAGCCCAATCTATTGAAACGTTTGGAGACCTCTAAGGAAACAAGGCATTCGATGTGATTTTCTCACGACAACAAAGATAAAATGTCACTGATATAAATTATTTTTCTTTGATTAAATTTTATTATGTCATACTACGTTGCTGACACTGCAGTTCTCGCGCTTTTATAAAATAAAGAGATGAACACTTACGCTTTGATGACAGACAAAAAACTTTTTGCGCGTTGTGTTGAAGTTTACAATGAAAAAATAATGTTTTAATTTTGTCTTTACAATAGAAAGCAAAGCAGGTATTGAGATTCCGGCTGTCGTCTTGTAGACGCAAATCGATGGCTAAAAGACAGTGTTGACAAGAAGGAGAACGACTACGTCAAGTGAAAAAACGCGATATTGCTTTGGAAAGATTCGTTTTAACTCCGCGTAAAACAACTAAAATCAGTTTCACATTAATACAATCAATTATAATTATTCTAAATACAGTTATCTCCGTGTTAATCCGAGACTGTTAGAATACGCGAAAAAGCGATTGCTGTTTACTGTTTTTGATAACACGCTACATGTCTCATTTGAAAGTCCACTATGTTACTTATGCATTAACCTCCAGAAACTGTAAACTTATTTACAAAATATAGCTTAAAATACACTGTACTCCGCATCACGTGCCTTCAGTTATTTTCGGAAGTTAACCGTACAGTTTTTTATGTATTCATTTTTCATCCACTTTTTCTTTAAGGACTCTTCTCACTTTCCGCATTGCGGAGACATCGCTATAGTCAAACGATTTTTGTTCTGCATACTACAGTAGCAGGTAAACGCATTTAACTGACGCGCTGGCTTTTATTACCGACCACACTTCGTTTACTACGTCCACGTCACTTAGCTGCTTCTGGTCATAGGGATGGCTGTATGCAAACTGAATTAGAACTGAACAGACAAGCTTCGAGAGGTTGTTCAGGGATATCTAGTGAGTATTTTTCTATCATGGATCAACATTCTCCGACAGGTAGCAACAAAGTTGTTGCATTTAGTTTGGTTTCTTGCCCCAGTTACCTTTGTATCTGTATTGCAGTTAAAACAGCGTGCAGCAGTGAAAATGTCTTGTCTTATAGCTAGTGATTGGGCACCGATTTTGCTTAGGTACGCATGAAACCATTGTGAGGCGTGGCCAGAGGAGTGTTCCACTCAGAATTTCGGGGGTTTTCGGCACGACTTCGACTGAGGCGCTGTGTGTGGTACTGGCAGTTTTCCCTATGGATATTAAAATTCGCCAAGGAGCAACAGCCTGCTGGCTGAAGAGAAGAAGATGCGACAAAATAGGAGAGATATCCGGAAAAGACACAACCGACGTAAGGAAATTAAATAAGTGGAGAATTAATACATGACAGACAGAATGGGATACAACTGATACGGGAAGCCGGGTCTACTCTTTCTTCCCCAGTATCGGACAACTGATGAATTTGACATTCAGAAACCTCAAACGCGGCATGGTGCATTTCTCACAGGCCACGGCCTGTATCCTGTGCGACTCCACGAGTTTGGCCTAAAATAAACAACTGTCCCTGTAATGAGAATGGCGCAACTAAAGACATAGTGCTAATCTGCGATGCCCTAGGCCATATATGTCCGATGTTAGGGAACCAAGACACAGAATAGCTAGTACGCAGATAGGATAACTCTATAAACAACATCGCAGACGAAGTATAGTGAGCACTACAAGTGGCAAAGAAACTGAAGAAACCATACGCTACACTAAGACAGGCTCCACATCTGACAGATCAGCAGTACATAGTAAACGACACAGATACAACCACAGACACTGAACCGGATGCTATATCACACACAGGAAGTGAAGACGAGATAAACACACAAATATAGCAAAAGTGAGCTGAGGTTCTCCAACACCAAACCGAATCACTATGAAAATGTGACACTCTATATAGTTGGTTGTTGTACCATTTCATAACATGTAATATTACTTGAAGATGTGACATTTTTTCTTCTTTCGCTGCATCAGTGTGACTGGCTCGAAGTTTTACCGAGCCCTGACACCTGATGCAGCTTACTATGACATACTGAATGAACTCACAATCTCCACTGTTACCTTAAGTTCAGAAACACATTCTATCCTAATTTATCAATACATTATTAATTAAGTGTTACTACAGTGAAGGCAACGGACGAAAACATGTGTACCAAACATGTATAAAGGGAAGAATTCCCACATTATATTTACGTCAACATCATCTCTCATTTCACATCTCTCGTTTCCTCCATTTTAACTTAAAATACATCCACATCCTACTTTGTGTCTTACTTATTATCATTATCTAAGTTAGCAACAAATTTAAACAAAATTGTATTTATAAATTTTTGCTTTGTATAATTTTTTATTTTTATTTCATCCCTTTCTCAAATTAAAAAGAAGTACTAATAATGAAAATGAATTTGTGTGAACAAAAATGTGCGACCTGCTATATAGTAACAGGCAACAGGCCTTTACTTGAGCAACAAATAAATATCCAAGGTGCAGATGACGACTGTAAGCGCTGTGCATCTTAACGAACATGTTCCAGTCATTCACGTTACTTGTTGCTGGCAACAGCAAGGCCTACTACTTCTCGGCCTTCAAGCCTGCATTCTGTACCGAATGGTCTTGTTTAAGTTTTTTCCCGTCAGTGTTAGTTGTACGTTAACAATGATACACAGTATTATGGATAGGAGAGATGAAGAATCGACAGATATGAATCTCGTCTACAGTTTTACTGAATACAAAACTGGCACGACGATGTTATGCTCAACTGTTCCCGCAACGACGGCAACCACATCACAGTGGTTTTACATCTGTACGTAGGCGCCCACGAATAACCGACTTCTTCCGTGTTGTTATGTTTTAGCGATTGCGTATTACAGGGTTTTTCAGTACTGCGAAAGTACAAGGGTCATTCAGTAATTAAGGAGACAAATTGTTCTGGAGAAAAAAAGCGTTATTTTTATAAAACAACACTTTTTCTACTTTTCAACATAATCCCCTTGATCATTTATGTATTCGTTCCAACGGGATACAAGCTTTTTTCTTCCGACTATAAAGAACTCTTTATCCCTTTAGTGACCAGTGGGAACTATAGTTCCCACTTATTTGTTTTCACCGTAAGTTCAGTGGTAACCCGTGTTCCCACTCTTAACTTGTGCTGTCAGCTCTGATAGAGTATGCTAACTACATGTAAATTGTCAACGGGTGTGCGAAAGCGGTTGTATTTCTACCTTGTTAGTCGATCAATGCAGAACCGCAGTTTCCGCGTGAAAACGAGCCGCTGTTTCGACCGCCACAGCGTTTTTTGTACAGTGTGCTTTCCTTTTGCGTGTGAAGTGACTTGTATTTATTTACTTTTACATTTGTGAGGGAGATAGTATTCGTGTATATTTGCTGGATTTGACTGAAAATTACGTAAATATTACAAGGTAAGTTAGTGGGAATTATTTTTCCCACTGAACTTGGGTGAAGTGCAATGTATATGGCTGCGTAATTGACATCGTAGGTATTGTTTGTTTCTTATTATTTAGAACGCCTGGACTGATGGCAGAAGAGGTTTTCAGAATTTTGTATGCTTTATCAGAAGATGTAGAAGATTCAGCTATCGATGCTGACTCTGATGATGATTTTGAGTCACCAAATACTTCACAGATACGCTGAAAAAAAAATCTGGACTTAGCAGGGGAGAATTCGAATTTTCTGTCAGGTCATGTGTTGCTGCAGTGAAGTGGCAGGATAGCAAACCTTTTTGTATACTATCAAATTACCACAAACCAAACACATGCCGGCCGCGGTGGTCTAGCGGTTCAGGCGCTCAGTCCGGAACCGCGGGACTGCTACGGTCGCAGGTTCGAATCCTGCCTCGGGCATGGATGTGTGTGATGTCCTTAGGATAGTTAGGTTTAAGTAGTTCTAAGTTCTAGGGGACTGATGACCACAGATGTTAAGTCCCATAGTGCTCAGAGCCATTTGAACCATTTGAACAATCCAAACACATTACAACTGTTTTGAGAAGAAACAAAGATGGAAGCAGAAGTGAAGTAAGTATTCTGTCCATTGGCTGTGGCGGAGTATAATAAAATAATGGGAGGAGTCGATAGATTTGATCACCTGCGTTAACGGTATGCTGTAGGCTATCGTTCATGGAAGTGGTGGCACAGACTGTTTTTCTTTCTTGTAGGTTTGGCAGCTGTCGATTCCTACATTATGTGGAAGCTACAGAAGACAGAAGCAGACCAGCTAACATTTAGATTGCACTTGGCGAGGCAGCTTATCTCTGGAATCTCAGGTCATAAGCGAAGAGGAAGGCCTGTTCATTTTCAAACACCAGAAAGGGGACAGGTCTGGAGTGCCAGATTAAGTTCGTCTGGAGAAAGTTGGAACTCATTTGCCTACAAAAGGTACTACAAACACAAGATGCCGACAATGTAGCACCAAGAACAAAGAAAAGAACAAAACTAATGTGCAGCAGCTGTCGGGTATCTTTGTGTGTAGCACCATGCTTCTCTAAGTTCCAAAGTACATCACCTTAGTGAACTCTAAGGACAATATGAACAAATACTAATATAAATGTAATGTTTAACATGCTTTTTGTACTAAAAAAAAGGATATACATTTTTTTTTAATTAGCAAGAGAAGTTACTCCAGAGTTCGATGGGAACAATAATTACCACTAATTTTTTTATACTCTTAGGCTAAACTCTCACATTTAAGATTTAAACTATGATTTTATGAATGGTTCCTTAGCCCAATAAAGTGTTCATAAAAAGTCTACAACTTATGGAAATAATTTGGTCACTAAAGGGTTATCTTGATGTTTGAACCAATTTCCCTCAAATTTTTTCACGTCCTTATTGTCCTGGAACCTCTTCTCACGTAATGCCTCCTTCAGTGCACCAAGCACATAGCAATCACTAGGTACTAAATTAGGACTGTAAGGAGGATGAGGCAGTACTTCCCAGCCCATTTTGTCGATGGTTTCACTGGTTTATTGAGCATATGAGGACGTGCGTTGTCTTGCTGGAGAATCATACCTTTCCTCTGAGATACACGACGTCTTTCTCTCTATGGCTGGCTTCATCTTATTTAAAAGCAAATTCGAGTAATATTGGCTGTTCATTGTACGCTGCTCTTCGAGATAATCACAAAAACCTGGACCTTCAGCATCCCAAAACACCGTCAACATGGTTCTTCCTGCTGATGCTTCCGTTTTGAATTTTTTCTTGGGAGCTGAATTAGTGTGCTTCCACTCCATGCTTTGTCTTTTTGATTGTCGCTCATAATAGTGAACCTAAGTTTCATCACAAGTAAAAATTTTGTTGAGGGAGTGCTCACCTTCTCTTTCATACCGTTCCTTTAGCTCTGTGCACAGTCTCAACCTTGTTTCCTTGTGTAGCTTTGTCAACTCCTTTGGGACCCATCTTGTACATGTTTTGCGGTACTTCAGCTTCTTACAGATAATTTTGTGAACTGTACTAGTACTCACTTGGACGTCATCAACTATCATTTCCACATGCACACGGCGGTCGGCGTGAATAGTGTCATCAATTCGACTTTCAAGTGAGAGAGTTGAAACTGCAGCTGGTCGGCCAGAAAGGTGTTCGTCAGTCACTGGGTCGCGACCATTTTTGAACTGCTCTACCCACTTATAAAAATTTGCACAATTCATACATCCTTCATCATAAACTTTAGACATTCTACAGTATATATTCACTGGTTTCTCGCCTTCAGCAAATAAAAAACGAATAACAGAACGTTGTTCAACTAATGTGGACATTTTAAGCGGACTCGCCATCTTGAAATGTATTTTTGAGGTTATAATCAGAACAATGTTGATACATCAGGGCTCATCCCAGTGATGCCAACTTAAAGCCATAAAAGTACTAAACTGGCCCAACTAACAGGTTTTTTCCCAGACCAATTTGTCTCCTTCATTATTGAATGACCCTCTTCTTTCCACAGAAACAAAGAATATTCTGTTAGGAAAGCCGAATAAATACAGTCACATTGAAATTTCCTGGCAGAATAAAACTGCTTCCTAGACCGAGGCTCGAACTCAAGTCTCGGTCGGCATGGAGTTTTAATTTGTCAGGAAGTTTCATATCGGGACACACTCGTTGCAGTGTGAAAAATTCCCTATTGAAACATCCCCTAAGTCTGTGGCTAAAGCTGTATTCTTTCTTTCAGGAGTACTAGACTCGCAAAGTATGCAGGAGAAGTTGTGTGAAGTCTGAAAAGTAGGAGACGAGTTATTAGCGGAAATGGAGCTTTGAGGAGGGGTCGTAAATGGTGCTTAGGTTGCTCAGTTGGAAGAGCGTTTGCTCGAGGAAGGTAAAGGTCTCGAGTCCGAGTCTCGTTCCAGCTTAATCTGTCAGAAAGTTTCACGTTAGCACACACTCCACTCAAGAGTGAAAATTTCGATGTCAAAGATTTCTACATGTTCCTGTCCTCGTCGATTCTGTGGGAACGTCATTTCTTATCAGTCCACTTAATTTTCAGCATCGATTTATAGCACCACATTTCAAACCATTCAGTCCTCCTCTTTTCTAGTTTTCTAAAAAGCCATGATTCACTTTTATACAGTGCTGTGCTCCAAACGTACAGTCTCCCAAATCTCTTCCTCAAATTATGGCCTATGTTTGATTCTAGCAGATTTATTTTGGCCTAGCATGCCCTCTTCGCTGTGCTACCTTTGTGGCTCCTAATGTTTGTGTTAAATTCAGCTCTGAACTCATTTCTGTTACTCCACATAACTTTAGTCTTTCTACTGTTTACTGTCACTCCATAATGTGTTCTGATTAGATTGTTCTTCCCATTCGACAGAGCGTGCATGTCTTCTTCACTTTCTCTGGGAGGATAGCTATCTCATCAGCGAATCTTATCGTTGATATCCTTTCACCACGAATTTTAATCCTCCTCATGAACCTCTGTTTTATTTCCAGTTCAGCTTGTCTGATGTATAAACTGAACAATAGGGGTGAAAGACGGCTTCCCTTATTTTCTTTTTAATCCGGGTACTTCGTTATACCATTATATTATTCCCTCTTGGATCTTGAATATATTGTATATTTCTCATCTTTCCCTACAGCTTGTACCTATTATCCTGAGAATTTCGATCATTCTGTGCCATTTTACATAATCTGAAGGTTTTTGTAGCAGGACAAGTCCTATGAAAGTTTTATTCATGCTTTTAGTATCAATCTCAACATGAGAACTTCCCCTCTGGCTACTTTACCCTTCGTAATGCCCAAGTGATCGTCATCCAAAGAAGCCTAAATTTTCTTTTCCATTATTCTCTATAGTGTTCTTTTCTGCAACTTGGATGCACGAGCTGTTTAAGGGGCTCCGAAACGCCCTATTCTTGCAATATTAAAATAACGCTTATAAATTACATCTTTCCTCACAAAGTATTTGAGGTAGGAAGTTGAACTTTTTACAGATTATTTATTGGAATATGGGCTACAACTTAACACAGGGATTTTACAAAATTTTAGTTCAGTTATTAAAGATGATTGTTTTTTCAATTGTAATGAAAATTCACAAAATTTTTTTGCAATTTTTTATTTATATATTCAAAAATATACAGTTTTTTGGAAAAAGGCTGTGTTAAATTATGCAGAAGGTACTGTGTAACATTTACTGGAAGTTTGAAACAAATATGTTTGGAAGATCCTTAGAAAACATGTAATTAGTATGAGAAAATAAAAGTTTTGGGAATCGAGCGACAAAGATTGGATTAACTTTTTAGGGCATTCCAGGTCCATAGGATGGATTATCTTCATCCTCTGCAAACTCCTCCTCCAGCTTCCTCTTGTTCCTTCTCCTGTTTACTCTTGCTTGTATTTCTATTCTCTTTACAGCCCTGTCTGCAGCCCGAAGGCGTTCCTTGTCTAAAGCAAGCATCGCTCGTACCATGTTCGAACCTATCTTCATTCCCATATTTCTAAATACCTTGCACCTTACAATGTTGCCATCATTGAAAGTCGCAACAGCATCATACACACCAAAGTGAAGTGTTTCTATTCCAACAAATACAGTCTTGGGGATTCTCGACCATATAACACTATTTACACTTTCATTGGGGTTTTGAGTTTTTCCGTGAATACACTTTTTCAACAGTTCAGGTGCTGCTAAGTCTCTGAAAATACGTTTTATCACCTCCATTATTGCATGAGGCAGACTATGCTTATAAGTGTACACTTCACCAGTTAGCAATCCTTTGTTATATTTACACCAACTGTCTTCTTCTTTGGGACACAAGCTATGTTGGGGATTTTCATCGTCTTTATTGTTTACAGTAATAACATATACCTTTGGCTTTCCAACATTTCTCCTTTTCTTAAAAGCCTTCAGAGGATTTCTAATAACTTTACTTTTACTCATTATTATACTTCAACAAAACAGAGACTCAAGAAACAGAATTAATTACGAATATTTTCGAGATAACGACAGAGTAAATAAACATGAAACAATCGACAATCACACCAGCGATATATATTGAACCATCACAGGTTAGCCACAACACATACTTTATCTCACATCACTAAAATGTACCTGATGAACACGGACGTTAATAATAACACCATTTGACAGCAGTTTAACAGCGCCACAGTGGGTCACGCCCATGTAGAACACATTTAAAAAAAAATTTAAAAATAGTTGTAGTCTTCGGAATTGAATAAATTATATATCTATTAAAAGGTAGTAGTCTGCAGATTCAGAAAACGCAAAAAAGTAAAAATTGAACTTTTCATGATTTTGAGCCTTTCCGGAGCCCCTTAACTGATAGTGCGATACTTCTTAATAAATATCGGGCGAGTGTCCGCCTGCTTAGATGGGTGGTAACGTACTCGCTTCCCATGCAACCGGACCTGGGTTCGATTCCCGGCCGGGTTGGAGAGTTTCTCCACTCTGGGGACTGGGTGTTGTGCTGTCCTCATCATCATTTCATCCTTATCACCGGTGCGCAAGTCGCCCAATGTGGCGTCGACTGAAATAAGACTTGCACTAGGCGGCCAACTTACCTGGATGGGGCCTCCCGGCCAACGATGCCATACGCTCATTTCCATTTTTCAATCGGCCGAGTGCCTATACTTAACGGCCACCTGCATAACAGATGCGTCAGGCGGGTAATGGTCCAAGTCGGGGCCAGCATGTCGGCCGTCAGCAGAATCCACGTCATGTTGGGAGCCTCCAGGAGGCGTCACATATGAAAACAGTGTGCGAAGTATTATGCACAGCTCTTACACAATCGGGGGCTTACTAAGGTACATTCAGGAAGATATTTCGCCGTCCACCGCCAGCTACTCCCCCGAGTTATCCTCCCAGAGGAACCCCAAGGCTCCAGACCAGTACTAATCGACATGTGGCCTACGACGCCGCATCAACAGTTTGGACTTTTAATTAATACTGGCAGTTAACTTTGACTGCACTGAACTCTAAATCCGCTTACCCGTTGTGCGATTGGTGCTTAACTCCAGAAACGATAACTAAACTCTGTTCAGAAAGTTTCGGTTGTTCCATCTTGTATAAATGGAATGGGACTGCGGCTGGTGAAAGACGTGAGGGAAATAAATACCAACAGCTGCAATTTTATTAACTATTTCATTGGACTACCACTTTCGGTACCTCTTGGCACCGTCTTCAAATAGTAAACTCAAATGAATTGCATAAAAACGTCGGTCACAGAATTGCCATGTGCCCATGAACCACATGAATAAAAATCGCATGAAATACAACGCTAACATAATATTACGAAGTAAAGCAAAAGTTCTCAGGTTTTAGTAGTTGGAAAAGCATTCATTGAAAAATGTGCTGAGTCGTGTTGCACAAACAATGGTATCACAGGCAGTGGTTCTGCTGTAAACAAACGTTTTGAAGACAGGGTATCTATCTTAATACACAAATATTGGAAAATAGAGAATGGAAATAATTAATCGTAAACATGATAAAGGAATGAAACAAACTAGCCCTAGCAGCGTTAATGAATTGTGAAGGGCTGCAATGATTAAAAAAACTATTACATGTGCGTCATATCGACCAAAAAACAAGTTTAAAAAATGTAACAAAAGGTATAAAACACAAGAAAATAAAACCGGAAGCCATCAACAAAGTAAACTCTCATGCTGTATATGCTGCTGTAGAAGCATAGAGGAAGTGAATTCTAACAATCAGTCATCCCTTACAGTAGCTATAAGACGTAATATGGGAATTATTGTAATAAAATCCTTGTCAATCAGAAAGGAGAAATTCTGATATCTGGTGCATTCGGGCAATGAAAGAGTTCATTAGCGACAAATGAAAATTTGTACCAAGGGCAGGATTCCAAGCTGGGTCTCCTACTTACTACGCAGATGCCACCTTGACATAGTGGTTAGATACAACTGACAACTGCACGGACGACCGAAGAACATCTGCCTCCCCCCCCCCCCCCCCCCTCAATCCAAATTCCCATTTGTCGCACACTACCAAAGTAGCGTGCCCTATCCCTTTTTCCTCTTTTCGCTCGTCGCATGAGGCGAAGTCCCGGACGAGGTCGGACGAAGAGTGTTCTGCACTGAATAACCATATTAGCCGTCATGGTGCATGCACACTGATGAGCCGAAATATTATGACCACTGCCCACCGCGACGTTGGGTGTCATCTGGTGGCGTTGCGGGCACGTGATATGGTAAGAAAAGTATATAAGTGGATCAAACACAGATGGGGAATCATTCTAGTAATGGCAAGGGCTGCAAATGAGGAAATCTAATGATATAAGCGACTTTGACAGAGGTGATACTGTAATTACCCAGAGCCTGTGAACGATTATCTCGAAAACGGTGTAGCTGGTAGAAAGTTCACGTGCTTCTGTAGTGAGCATCTATGGGAAGCAAAACTACCGCTGGACGAAAAGTGGTTGGACGTCCACGACTCTTCACGGAATTTGGGATTTTGAGGCATGACTGCTCTGTCAAGCAGGATAGGTGGCGATCTGTGGCATCCCTGCTGAAGGAGCACAATCCTGGTGAACGCATTAGTGTTTCGGATCACACTGGTCATCGTACATTGTTGAACATGGGGGCTCAGCAGTAGACGACCCCCATATGTTTACATGTTGGGCCAACGGCAACGTCAACGCTACACGAGGTCGTCTCTACAAACGCCGTCAGCCACACGAGCGGCGGTTCGAAATGTGCACCGCGCTAAGGACGCCCGCTGGTCGGAGCAGTATTACACTGTGGAAGACATTCAGCTGCACTCGCTGATAGTAAACGAAGACAAGCTGACAGCTGGATCATGTGCACCCCTTCATATTTGATGTCTTCCCCGCCACCGACGCCATCTTCCAGCAGGATAACTGTCCATGTCTCAAAGCTAGAATGGTGCTACAATGGTTTGAGGAGCATGGGTGTACTCACGTTGATGACTTGGCCTCGAAATTCGCTTGATGTGAATCCAATGGAACCTATTTGTGTTGCTATGAGACGCTATCACAGCGTACACAAATCAGCGGCCCACTTTTGGAGAAAATTACATGACTTGTGCCCACGTGGACATCTAGTGGATATACCTCCACAAACTAACCATAAAACTGTCGAATTCGTGAGACGCATAATCGGTGACGTACTGCGTTCCCACGTTGGACCAACATTTATTAAGACTCCATGAGCAATGTCTATTCTTTCGGTTATGTCTGAGAGAACAGACACCACTCATATAATCATTATTTAGGATTGCATTGACAGCCATCATCCTAATTGCAGTTGGTTTATGTACTTTCCATTACCGGCGTTCAGCTAGAACTAATTATTTGATGTAATAACTGTTGTTCTCAACTGAGAGTTATTTTGCTGTCGGGACATTTAGCCGGAAACTATTTGTTCTTGCTGGGATTGTGCCTTCAGCCCGCAGCTCACCAGAACTGAAAAGGGACTTCTATTTACTTGGAGGATATAAACTCTATTTCTTTAACGTCTAGTCCGCTGACCGCGGATATAGCACTTCTCACACTTATCTGCCGTTGCTGTCTTTGGAGTTGTATGGATGATGTAATAAAAATATCATGGTATAAATAAACAGCTGCCGTCACCCAGGAAGAAAGGCAGTAATGCTACAAGTAGCAATTAGAATGACTACGAGGCACAGATGATCTTGGGGTCCATTCTCCTGAAACAACAACCTATGTTCTCTTTTCAAAAAACTGCTACTGCATATTTTCTTTACCTCCTTTTTTAGCTGTCCCATGTTACATGGAGTGAGAGCCACGGCGGTGCCACAGCGCGCTTATGGATCTGAGTCGCGTCCGGGCGTTGTGCGGGCAAGCCTGCCACCAGGCGGCGGCTGCGCTACGGCTGCTTTCTTTCCCACGGGACAACGTGGGGATAGGCCTCCGCTGCGTGCCGCACCAGCCCAGCGGCGGCTACTGCTACAGGAGATTGTGTCCACAGCCTGCGGCTCGGAAGTTCTTCCGATTCACCTGTGAGAACTTCCTCCTTTTCAATTCGCATAAATCCCTTCGCTGTTCTTGTTTGTAACTCTATATATCAGTTCCAAATCTCGCAGCTGTATCCACATACGAATCGGGGAAGGGTACTCAATGAAAGACACCAGTACGAAAGCATTCAGTGAGTACAGTAACACTTTTTTCTGGAAGCAGGATTTCAGTAGACCATATTATTTGCCACTTCTGTGGTCGACGCAGGAGCCAACGTCTTGCTGCGTGAGTAACCTGCCCGTCATACACGTACTGCTTCCCGCAGACTACATGATTTTTTGGGCCAAACATATGAAAGTCATAAAGGTGGAAACCCGAGCTGTAGGGTGGATGAGGAAGAGCAGTCCAGTGACCTCTGTGATCTCATTTCAGGTGCGCAGACTTCTGTCGTCACTACCATCAGAGACGACCGATTCTGCAGCAATTTGTGATCCGTCGACCACCTTGAATGAGACAGTCCACATGTTCCAGCACTGCACGAGTCACAGCCGTGTGCGGTCTGAGGACAGGTTTGCGCGACATTGTTGCGATGATGACAGCTTTTGTTCACTGTCAGTTCTCCGTAGACATCTGCAAGAGTCTATGTATATTTGCGATACTGTGGTTTTCCGCCAAAAAAAAAGTTATTCTCAAGTCTACGTATAGCACCGCCACCTATCGGGATTTCATGAAACTATAGGGGATGAAGCGAAAATATTCCACGATGTACCACAACAAACTCCGCATTTTTACAACCCAAATAGGCTATCCTGCCTGTAGACCGGTTGACTGTTCGATCACGTAGCCAAATGTTTTGGCTCATCAGTGTAAGCAGCTCATTGTCTCATATGTCCTCGCATATTCTGATGGAACACGGATAGCTGACATTTTACACAGGCTGAGTTATAATTGGGTGGAACATGAAAATGGGAAACTAATAATGATAGCTTAACACTGTGCCGTCCGGCGACACCACAATGGTGTCGTGCGCGAAATAGCGGTCAACGGCCGGCGACACCGCAGTGGTATCGTGTGCATGGTATTGCTCAGTGGCCAGCGACACCACAGTGGTGTCGTGAGCATATTATCGTGCAGTGGCCGGCGACAGCACATTAGAACCTTTTGCTTTCTGTTGGTGTTTTGTTTAGGTAACAATAAGTTACACATGTCAACAAGTTTTTTGTTCTTATAAGTACTTGTGCCCTTTCGTTATGGCAGACGAAAGAGACGATGCGATTATTTACGATGAATGCGCGGACGTCTTGTCTGACATTCGGGACGACTTGGCCGATCGGGAAGAAGACGTTGGATATCGAAAAAATAAAAGTGAAGCAGAAGATAGTGAGTTGCGTCCAGAGAGAATTCGGCGAACGGTTGTCAACTGATTCGGATGAATCAGACGAAGAAGACAGTACACAGTGGTCAGATTTCGATTTACAGAGGACCAATAATAAATTTGAAGGATCTCCGGGTCCAAACATATTTCTCAAAGATACACAGAGTGTCGAGGATATCGTCGAATTATATATTGGGAACGATCTATATGAATATATTAGCAACGAAACCAACAAGTACTACAGTCAAAATTGCAATACAAGGAAACTGTATAAAAAAATGCCAAATTTGTCGACGTTAAGGGACCCGAACATAGAAAATGGTTTGGGCTTGCTATACTTATGAGAAATGTAAAAAAAAGCAAGGATCGATAATTATTGGTCAACGAATCCACTGATAGGCACACCGATATTTCGAAAAACGATTCAGACAAATATTATCATTTTTACATTTTTCCGACAACAATAAACCGGATAATGCCGACCGGCTTTTCAAAGTGCAATTCGTAACTGATTATTTTTCCAAAAAGTTTAAATAAACAAATATTTAAAACAAACAAATTTTGTATTTATTTACTTATGATTATCTTCGAAATTTCATGACAGCTGGGGAACAGGGTTGAGAACTTATGAGAACTAACGATGAGATTAGTAACACTTAACAACTTATAATCTCCCGACAGTGTCAAGAACGGCCGGCGACAAGCCCAGTAATCCGAATTAGCGCTGCCGACGCCAAGCGAATCAATTTGTACGAGACGTACGGACGGCGAAGTGTTAACATCCCGAGGCAGCTTGTAGACTGCAGATGTAGATGTGGAGTTAATAATAGCTTTTGATAAATTGCGGATACAACAGCCAAGCAGGCAGTGTGTACCTGCTCTCATTGCATGTGTGTAACTTCCGACATAGGCCAACAGTATATTACAGCGATCACTTACTCAAGCAGAGTGGGCCAGGTCGCCTCAAAACGTGGACAGAGCAGATAAGTAAGTTACGCATTCCGACTTTAGTCCCGCGACATCCTGTGTAGATTGTGCTGGTGCATTCTCGTGTTGTCATTTCAGTCTGTAGTCGATATGATACGTGCGGTGAAGGTTGACGGTAAACAGTGAGTCGGTGGACGACATATTTCTCTTATATCGTTTGTGTGGACTGTTCAACATATGACAGTGATTCCGCCTATTTGTCAGAATAAAAGAAGATGGGTAGCATACAAATACGTTTGTTTATACGGTTTTAACCACTGTAATGACGTATATCGACTTAAAACTAAACTACTACCGCATTGAGGAAAATAGACTGGGCGCCAGCGTGTACCCTCCGCTAAGTGGTACAGATGTAATTGTTACTAACGTAGAACGTCCCAGACTACTCTATGACTAACACCCATTGCACGCGCAATTGTTCGAATACTTGTTCACGAGTTGTTTTCAACGCGATGCAGTACATCTTCTTAAATTCGGGCATGCCGCGTTACGGTGGAGCACTGCATTCCTGCCGCCTCACGGTGAAAGTACCCGATTCTCGGAGCCGCAGAATAACTTGGGCGATGGCGTGCTGCGCTGCGGAAAACGTTCGTGATACAACCGACTGGCAACTCTTCTGTTACCTCGAGCTTATCCATACACAAGCAGCATGTTCGTGTATTCCGAAAACGTGTACCTAACCCTGTCTACTGTATCGGAGACGCACAGGAAGCAGAAAGGCAGACGTTATGTGACATCAGGAGACGGTCTGACGTAGTACAGGAGAGAGGAGATTAGTGTTTAACGTCCCGTCGACAACGAGGTCGTTAGAGGCGGAGCACAAGCTCGGATTAGGGAAGGATTGGGAAGGAAATAGGCCGTGTCCCTTCAAAGGAACCACTCCGGAATTTGCCTGAAACGATTTAGGTAAATCACGGAAAACCTAAATCAAGTTGGCCGTAGACGGATTTGAACCGTCGTCCTCCAGAGTGCGAGTCCAATGTGCTAACCATTGCGCAGTGCAAGCTGGTGTATCTCCGTAACGGTATGGGTCTTGTTTACATGGTATGGACTAGTTCCTGCCGGCCGGGATGGCCGAGCGGTTCTAGGCGCTACAGTCTTGAACCTCGGGACCGCTACGGTCGCAGTTTCGAATCCTGCTACGGACATGGATGTGTGTGATGTCCTTAGGTTAGTTAGGTTTAAGTAGGTCTAAGTTCTAGGGGACTGATGACCTCAGAAGTTAAATCCCATAGTGCTCAGAGCCGTGGCGCAACTGAAGCGGTCAATGACTTGAAATGTTTATGTTCGGCCAGTTGGAGACCATTTGCAGCTATTTACGGACTTCATGTTCTCAAATATAGATAGAATTTTTATGGATGATAATGCGTTGTGTCATTAGACGAAAAATGTTCGCGAATGGTTTGAAGAACATTCTGGACAGTTCGAGCGAATGATTTGGCCACCCGGATCGCTCGACATGAATCCCATCGAAAATAGGTGGGACATAATCGAGAGGTCAGTTCGTTCACAAAATCCTGCCCTGGAGACACCTTCGCAATTATTGAAAGCTATAGAGGCCGCCTGGCTCAATACTTCTGCAGGTAACTTTCAACGGCCTTTTGAGTCCATGCCACCGCGAGTGGTTGCACAACTCCGGATAAAAGGAAGTTCGACACCATATCAGGAGGTACCCCATGACATTTGTCACCTCAGTGTATAGCTAGAAAGAATGTGTCACACTTATTGGTGAATGAGTAAAGAAAGATTAAATTCAAGGTTTCACTGTCGTAGCTTGCTTTTATTTTGTCTCCTTTGAGGTGATAAAACGCTACGATCACCGCAGTAAACGAACGCACGTGGCCAGCATATACGGGGCGCTGGGCTTCTTCACAGAGTGCCATCGGGAGGCAGCCTGGAGGGGTGAACTACGTAGTACCGCAGCCAGTGGAGGTGGAGAGGCGGCAGCAGACGTCGGCACACTTCGGCCCGCCACCCCTATGCGACGCTCTGCCACCCCTACGCGACGCCTGGCGTCCCGACACGACGCGACGCGGCGCCGGGACACGGCCGATATTGCACCCTGTTCGTGTCGCGAAACGAGAAAAGCCGACGTCCCGGCTAGCAGCGCAGGGCGCAGTGGAAGGCGCCGGAGACCGAGCAGAGACTCTGATAGCGCCTCTGCTTCTCCGCGGAACCAGATTTAATTTCAGAGTCTACCTGCGCAACAAACTTCACGCTTCCCGTTGTCTTTCTATACTTATTTCACTTTCGTGAATGGTGTGCAGCAAGAACTAACAGAGCCTCCACCTGAGCTGGAACCTTTCTAACTTTGCTTTCATGGTATTTTCACAAAACATACGTAACAGGGAACAATACGTTCGGTGAGTCTTCTAGGAACATACACTCCGAGAATTTAAAAAATAAACCATCCAGTAATAAACAACACCTCTCTTGTAGCGTCTGCCACTTGAGTTTGAGGAGCTTCTCCGCAATGTTTTAGTGGTTACTAAAAGAACATGTGACTTAACGCGCTACTCTTCGTCGTACCTCTCAGTATTATCTCAAGAGGGTTTCAGATTAAGAAATAATATTCAAGTATTATTTAAAAGAGAGTGGACTCCTCTTGTCAAGGATTCTTCCAACGATTCTGTCTGGCATCTGCATTTCCTATTATTTACTCTCAGCTATTCAACGGAGGTGACTTTTCCATAGATTATTTGGCCACTGTGTAATTTACACTACTGGCCATTAAAATTGCTACACCAAGAAGAAATGCAGATGATAAACGGGTATTCATTAGACAAATATATTATACTAGAACTGACATGTGATTACATTTTCACGCAATTTGGATGCATAGATCCTGAGAAATCAGTACCCAGAACAACCACCTCCGGCCGTAATAACGGCCTTGATGCGCCTGGGCATTGAGTCAAACAGAGCTTGGAGGGCGTGTACAGGTACAGCTGCCCATGCAGCTTCAACACGATACCACAGTTCATCCAGAGTAGTGACTGGCGTATTGTGACGAGCCAGTTGCTCGGCCACCATTGACCAGACTTTTAAATTGGTGACAGATCTGCAGAATGTGCTGGCCAGGGTAGCAGTCGAACATTTTCTGTATCCAGAAAGGCCCGTACAGGACCTGCAACACGCGGTCGTGCATTATCCTGCTGAAATGTAGGGTTTCGCATTGATCGAATGAAGCGTAGAGCCACAGGTCGTAACACATGTCAAATGTAACGTCCACTGTTCAAAGTGCCGTCAATGCGAACAAGAGGTGACCGAGACGTGTAACTAATGGCACCGAATACCATCATGCTGGGTGATACGTCAGTATGGCGATGACGAATACACGCTTCCAATGTGCATTCACTGCAATGTCGCCAAACACGGATGTTACCATCATGATGCTGTAAATAGAACCTGGATTCATCCGAAAAATGAAGTTTTGCCATTCGTACACCCAGGTTCGTCGTTGAGTGTACCATCGCAGGGGCTCCTGTCTGTGATGCAGCGTCAAGGGTATCCGCAGCCACGGTCTCCGAGCTGATAGTCCATGCTGCTGCGAACGTCGTCGAACTGTTCGTACAGATGGTTGTTCCCTTGCAAACGTCCCCATCTGTTGACTCAGGGATCGAGACGTGGCTGCAAGATCCGTTAGAGCCATGCGCATAAGACACCTGTCATCTCGGCTGCTAGTGATACGAGGCCGATAGGATCCAACACGGTGTTCCGTATTACCCTCCTGAACCCACTGATTACATATTCTGCTAACAGTCACTGGATCTCGACCAACGCGAGCAGCAATGTCGCGATACGATAAACAGGAATCGCGATAGGTTACAATTCGACCTTTATCAAAGTCGGAAACGTGATGGTACGCATTTCTCCTCCTTACACGAGGCATCACAACAACGTTTCACTAGGCAACGCCGGTCAACTGCTGTTTGTGTATGAGAAATCGGATGGAAACTATCCTCATGTCAGCACGTTGTAGGTGTCGCCACCGGCGCCAACCTTGTGTGAATGCTCTGAAAAGCTAATCAATTGCATATCACATCATCTTCTTCCTGTCGGTTAGATTTCGCGTCTGTAGCACGTCATCTTCGTGGTGTAGCAATTTTAATGGTCAGTAGTGTAACAAGAACAGGTCTTCCTATTGAAAGTCAGTTGTCTGCACGAAGCGTCTAACCTGTGCAATCCTCATGCATTTTGCTACAAATTTCTGACATTACGAATTCTCTGTATTCATTTCTGATAAGGTACATTTTCATTAGAAATGGTCCAGTTTGGAACTCTGCATCATTCACAAGCATTTTATTTCGGCTATGCTAAGCCATTATTAGATACGTTTAATATTCACTCATGCAATACCTATTTGAAGCTGAGATCATGCTAGTGATACCCGTAATAACATTATTTTAGGATGACGGTGACAATGATGACATTTTTAATGGTAGGTTTCATGAGAAACAAGCCAGTGTATTCCTATGGAAACGTATTAAAGTAAGGAAAGATATAATGGCATTTGATAACAAATAGAGAGTAAAATCCTTTACAGCGCATTAACGCCCGGAGCGATGCATTTCAGTAGATCAGTCGATAAACGTGTTAAATCTGACCCTGCAGTGACATCCTATTTTGACTGCCACTTCCTTTTAAGCATAACACGCAAATCGACCGTGTAAAGCGTGTGCCTTGCGAATAGGACGGAGGTGTGCCGTGATGTTTTTCGTAGCAGAAATCGGTAGAGTTTTCATTATCTCAGAGCAAATACCAAAATGCTTCTTGTAAAGGTTTTAGCAGCTATCATTTTCCTGATATTACTGCAGCGCATAGTCTTCAGAACCTGTAGTCATTGTATGACCATTAATTTCCTCTCCCGATAGCAAAATGGAGTAAAAATAAGAACGCACTTCTGGAATCCCAAAATTCGCCAACTACTTGACAGGCACATACCTCGGTTGGTCAGTTTTTAAAAGGATTGCAACTGCTGACGTAAACCATTAAGTTCCTGGCTAGTTTTGCCAAGGGTTTCGGTGTGAGCTTCGACATGTGATACAAAGCTTTTTTCAAACAGTCCACACACACACACACACACACACACACACACACACACACACACACACATATATATATATATATATATATATATGTGTGTGTGTGTGTGTGTGTGTGTCTTTTCCTTTTCTTCTCTTAGCCAACTGGAGCGATTTCACTCACTCTTAGCACACACATCCTTTACTGTCAGACAACAACTGCTGCGGGGGTGAGAACCACATACCTAACATAGTTAAGGAGACATGACGTCATAAATAATGAGATGCGTGAAAAACTGGTGCATCATGCATAGCGTTGAAATGTGTTAGTTCTGTGATACTAACTGTATTTGCAGTAAGTTACGCAGACAGTATTCACATATGCCGCTAAATGCATCTGCAAAAGTGTATCACGGTATCACACGTAGTTCAGGATATATGATGTCATAAACATTGAGATGTGTGAGATATGTCGCATCATACATGAAGTTTTAATACGTTTGTTCTATACTACTAAGATACTCGAGTCAAATTAAGGAAATCCCTGACATGTGGCAACGCGTTTGAGAGTTTTCAACTGCGAAGCTCAGACGGCATTAGGCGAAACCAGTAGCCATCTATGGAACTATGAAGAAGCGTTTCCATTGAGACCTTTGCAAAATCGCGTTGTGCACACGCGAAGCAGGAGCGCCCAGCGTATGGAAAAATGTTCGGGAACACGTTTCTTAATTTGGATACTGCACTTATACGCTTGTACATTATACACATTTCTCTGTACGATTGTTTCATCATTTTAAAGGTGTTTTCACGAATACATGGAAATGAAATTTTTTCGATGCTTCACATCAAACACTATTAATTTTTTGTTTTGCTTTCGAATAGAAAATTGGAAAAATAAATACCCGTTCAATGCCAGGTTTTGTAGCTAGTGAAACGATAAAAACAGAATGTTGCTTTATGAAAATCTATATATTAGTGAAAGACGTCGACAACCAAAGATCACAAAATAAAATACTCATTTATATATTATCACTATAAAGTTGAAGTATGTAAGCCGTCGGTCACAATTTTTAGTCTTTTTGACCAGGTTTCAACATTTCTAAGAGGTTCTTAATCAGAATTTAAACACATGAAGTTGCCTATACATAATTACACATTTATGGGAAAAGAAACATTTTTATATAGAAGTGTAAGTACTGACTAACAGTACAAGAAAGAGACGGTACTTGCATATCACGTATAAAATAAATAACAAGCCAGAAGGGCTTTAATAACACAAATTTTAAAAAAGAATACATGAAAGGCGAGCCACTATGGGCTGCTCATACCTATAAAGCCACAGGTAGCAACAAACTGCGGCGCCCGCGTTAGCAAGTGTGGGTAGGTGAACATTGCACCAAGAGTGCCATCTAGTAGCCGTAAATATAAGTACGCTACTTAACATTTAAAATATAGACAGCTGCATGTTAGAATGAACAGTATTTGGTACATTAACTTGCAGGCAAAGTTTTAAATGACAACAGCAGACTTCGTAACTTTTTGCTTCTGTAAAAGCATAGAAATACAATTTGAAAACTGAAAACTGATTAACAGTACAAAATGAAGCAGTACTTACGTGTCACACATAAAATAAATATCAAGCGAAAAGGCTTTAGTCACAATTTTAAATTAAAATGCGTGGAACGCGAGCTACTACGGGCTGCTCGCATATGCCAACTAATACAGGCTGGTCCCCTTTTTTCACATTGCTTATTAAACTGAATGGTCATACCTGTACTTAGTAGTTTCTTCTTTAGATCTTTATGTTTAGAGGCAGCCTTGGATGCTTGGGCAGGAAAAAATCTCAGAGTTTTAAACATGGCTGCTTGGTTCAGTGACCGTTTATAAATTAAAGTTGAACTAAATAAACCCTCGGTCACACTTTCTGAAACCGTAGATTTTCACACTAGTGTTGTTTCATAGTTTTTGCGGTCAAGAGAAAACTGCAAATGGTCTGTGTTGGAACATACTCAAGTGCGATGCCGATTCAGTAATTACTTAAAGAACTATTTTTCATCGAATACATCGTGTTGTGTAACATTTCTTTCATCAAACGACATTCCAAACACATACAACTTTTGTTATCTGTATATCTGAACAACGATAATGTGTAGGCAGTCGTTAAATTGTCAGTTTTCAGTACGGTAAGGCATTTACCAAGCGTAAAGTTTTTGTTGTGAATTAGGAACATTCGGAAATTTAATAATATATTTACAGAATGAAAGTGAATGTAGAAAGTGTTTCGGTGACTGCGAACTGTTCCAGTGTTTCAGAAACTGATGAATCTTTTGTTTAAATCTCGGAGTTTCTCGTGCCATCCTTCTATCCGGCCTTTTGCGCCGTCAGTATCAGGCGTTATTCATTTACATGCAAATATTCTTTCATTTATGTCCACGAAGCATCGACCAACGTAATTTGGACGACTTGCGTCGGAAGGGGGAAACGATTTGAGGAAGTTGTGAATGGCGTGAACTAGTTGGAGTTCTGACAGGGCAATGGGGCCCTCGCCATCTACACGACTCCCAGTCCCGGACACTAATTTCTCGTCCCCCTCTCTTGCTGGCTCTTTCGCTCTCTTTCCCTCCGTCAGGGCCTCTTCAAGAATTCCAGGACTGCAATTTGTAAGCGGCTCTTCGGAATGGCGTTCTTCATTAATTAGATCCCGCCCGCGGCGCCCCCTGGTTGAGGATTTCTGCTCTGAATCTTCCCCGCCCGAGCGCCGAGTCTCGCTGTAAAGTCATTTGTCGCCGACCTTCCCAGCTTTACTGCTGCTCGTTATTTCTCATCGCACTTATACAGCGAGGGAAATGTTTACTGTGGCTCTGTCCTGGCATTTCACTTTATGCTCCTCACAGGTGCCTCACCGGCTCCCCGTTGCGTGCCACAAATGCGGTCGCTACCATGTAAGAAAACAAAGCGCAGACTTGTCTCGCTGCCGTAAAGGAATCTATACGCGGATGGTTATGTTCACTCTAAAGCCATTCCGCTGGTTTACATTTGAAAACATATTACCATACAGTACATCCTTCACTTCTGAAGTAATGGTATGTATCTCCGAATAAATCACAGCAATTACGGAAGAAATTTGTTTCATGTTACAGTCTCAATAACTAGCTGAAATATCCTGGCAGTTGTTGCCAACATGAAAGGAAACTATTTTGTTTAATAATCGAACTGACCTTTTGATAGGCAAAGTGGTAAATGAACAAAACGATTAATTTGAAAGGTTAAGCCCTGATTTATTTGGAAGCCCAAAAACTCTAAGTATTTACACATTTATGGCTGTCTCCACAGGCCTCAATTAAAATCCACTTTTGACTCCGATGGTGGCTTGCACGGAATGTTGTCACAGCTCGCTGAAGTTAACGAACAAATGTAGTTGAGATGAACAAATGTTATTTACCTTAAGGAAGTTCCATCCAATTTTTATAACTTATGTCATGAATCCGATCTTATCTAGTTGTTTTGTTATTTCTCACTTTATAGCTGTTATGCTACGTCATGTGCCTATATTGTGTCTAAGGACGTGCCCAGCACTAAGCTATGTTTATATGCTTCCATTTATGGGCTGCCAGTTACATAAGGTGGCCAACGGCCTTGCCGATGTGGTAACACAGGTTCCCATCGACGACCGAAGTTAACCGCTGTCGGGCCTGACCAGCACTTGCATGGGTAACCGTCCGGGTCTTCGGAGCGCTGTTGGCAAATAGGATGCTGTCACAGCCCTTGGGAGACCAATTGAGGAGCTACTTGATTGAGAAGTAGCGGCTCCGGTCACGAAAAGTGACAACGGCCGGGAGAACTGTGTGCTAACCATGCTCCTCCATGTCCTCATCCATTGATGCCTGTCGGCTGAGAATGACATCGCGGTCTGTCGGTACCATTGGACCTTCCGAGGTCTGTTCGAACGTAGTTAATTACGAAAGTTTCTTGCTCCAGGAATGAGCCTACAAACATGTACATGCAATAACTGTATAGAGTAAACATAAGTATCTATTCCATCCTGTGTCTTGTTATATACTTGTTTGGTGCCGTGGGCCGCAGGACAGCAACTCCAGCACATACTCTTTTCTCTAAACGAATTTCAATGTAGATCATCTCATACCTGTTTACTGTTGTTTCTTTTATAAAGGCCAGGTTAATATTTTGTGAAATTATTTCGTTTTCCAGTTCTCCTCTTTATCTCTGAGACTGCTGTGCTGTGGGCCGCATGTGTTTATTGTCTTATTGGAACTACGGTCCTGTCTATAGCTTTTTTATGAGACGTGATTTTAAAATATTTTTTATGTAAATAGTTGATTAGTACACCCTTATAAATAATCATGTGCACGTGATTACTGCGATGGTACTGCTTGAAACCACCTAACGTGGTCTATAAAGCGCATCGGCTCAGTCTTCCTATGTTGTCGTCAACGTATCATCTTTACTGAAGTACCTGTTTTTTCTCCTGTACTCCTTACTGATGCTTTGGATATTTTATTTAGCAAGTTTCATATATTTGAGAAACCAGTGTGGAGCTATATTACTATAATTGGTGAATGTTCTCATTACATCGACAAGATGGCTGTGTAATTATATTTCTGGGAGGTATGTAATTTTTTTCGGGGTGCACTTAGCCTCGTGATGTCAATGAGGAGCTACTCGACCGAATAGTAGCGGCTACGGTCAAAGAAAACCATCATAGCGACATGGAGAGCGGTGTGCTGACCACACGCCCCTCCTATCCGCATCCTCAACTGAGGATGAGACGGCGGTCGGATGGTCCGGATAGGCCACTTGTGGCATGAAGACGGAGTGCTTTTTCTTTTATGTAATTTTTATTATTCAGATAATATGGTTCCTTTTATATTACAGTTGTTGGTCTATCCGTAGGCTGTAGACTTGAGAACCTGAGGAAGACAGCTAGTTAGTGCCTAAAATGGTCATGAGATAAAATATTTCACATCAAACAATCTTGGCTTCTAATATTATAAATTGAACATAACGAAGCTGTATATTACAAAAAAAGGAACATCGCTTTGCTACTGTTCACGGTCGTAGCTGAGGGAGTATTGTCCGATTAATTGAAGGTATTGGGGCATTCAAGGCCTGGAACAGGCTTAAGATACACTCTGGTAGTAAATGATCGAGCGAGGTGGCGCAGTGGTTAGCACGCTGGACTCGTATTCGGGAGGACGACGGTTCAATCCCGTCTCCGGCCATCCTGATTTAGGTTTTCCGTGATTTCCCTAAATCGTTTCAGGCAAATGCCGGGATGGTTCCTTTGAAAGGGCACGGCCGATTTCCTTCCCAATCCTTCCCTAACCCGAGCTTGCGCTCCGTCTCTAATGACCTCGTTGTCGACGGGACGTTAAACACTAACCACCACCACCACCATCTGGTAGTAAATGGTGAGGACATGGTACTATATTTCCGGGAAAATCAGTCGTGAGAACAAAAATAATTTGCACACATTTGTCTAAAAACGAAGTTATATGAGCGGACACTGATAGTGCTCTGGTCAATCAGCAAAGGAAATCACAAACCACACATGAATCCACTGACCCAAATACACAATATAAAAATTCTGACCTCACAGACAAATAACAAGAAAAAGCATTATCCTCAATAAGTTTCTATTAGCACTTCCAATCAAATACGTCGTGTGAAATAGAAAGAGAAAGAAACTCTCAACTGTGACCACGCCAGACAAAGAAGCACACAAAATATCGTCTGTGAAGGGGATATTACTCTTAATACTATTCGAAATATTCTACATATAGTAGACAGGGGTGCGGATAGGTAATTATGGATACATTCGCCCATTTGGCTACCTCGTGCAGACTTTAGATGCCCCTATTCTATATAAAACAACAATCATTATGACACGTTACAACACAACGCTTATGCGTAAACAAATCTTGCGCAAAGCCCTGGACTAGAGAAACCAGTTAGGAAAGATAGTGTAGAGTGTTTAATAATTATGTGTTATTTATGGTTGTTCAAAGCAGAAAAATACGTAAAGACTTATTATAGGTTAAGTGAATATTTTACAGACTTTGGCACGTTAAGCCACAATATTCGGAAGCGGCAGCAGTCGAACAAGGAAAGCCTGCACGTGTGTCGACATTGGTGACGTTTCTGCCCAATGCGAGGAGGCCGATGGCCAGCGGAGTTAGCGCAGCAGCAGTCAGCACTTCGACAGATAAACGAGCAGGCGAGAAATGCTTCCAAGGAGAACAACGACCAGCGCAGTTCGCATATCAGCGGCCAACGCTCTAGGAACTGTCAGCATACGGAACTCACGCGCGTGGCGTATCTGGCGATATGGAGGAGGGCTACAGGGGAATGCCCGACCACGCCAGCTTAGACGTAAAACAATGGAAAGCCCGTACGAGTGTCGACATTAGCCACGTTTCTACCCAACTACAGAAGCATAGATCAACGACCGAAGCCCTAGAAACTTCGTGACATTTTCAAAAACACCGAATAAATATGTCCGACAAACGGGGATGAGGAGGTCCTTCAAGGGAAGAAACGTCGCCTGGAAGGACGGACCGATGATTAGTCAACGGACGTCATACGTCGCTACAACTACTTAGCCGCTACACTGCCCGACGGAAGATGTCGCGATCGCGCCAATAGGTAAAACGGAAGATCCCATCCCAGATGTTACGAGAAATAAGTTCGTGTGATACTTACCCAGTTGGCTGGTGAGGACGAAGGGACAGCGGCCTCGCCAAATGGGTCACCTGTGAACCTAGAGGCTGATGAACTCCGCCAGAAGACTCCTGAGGGTCGTTGGTTCGATTCCGGGACGGAGCACTCCGCGCCGTACAATGCCACTTGTTAATAAAGCAACGAGCGAAATAAAGGTTAATACCACGTCACGGCAGCATAGGGACATGGGCACGGCGCGTTGTTGCAACACGAGCCGTCGCCGCATTAGCGGTCACTGGAATCTGCACGCTACGATTCCGCCACGCGGCTGCCGCGAGGAATTTAGAGAGTATGTACGAAAGGTGATGCAGACTTCATACATCTACATCTACATCTACATTTACACTCCGCAAGCCACCCAACGGTGTGTGGCGGAGGGCACTTTACGTGCCACTGTCATTACCTCCCTTTTCTGTTCCAGTCGCGTATGGTTCGCGGGAAGAACGACTGTCTGAAAGCCTCCGTGCGCGCTCGAATCTCTCTAATTTTACATTCGTGATCTCCTCGGGAGGTATAAGTAGGGGGAAGCAATATATTCGATACCTCATCCAGAAACGCACCCTCTCGAAACCTGGCGAGAAGCTACACCGCGATGCAGAGCGCCTCTCTTGCAGAGTCTGCCACTTGAGTTTGCTAAACATCTCCGTAACGCTATCACGGTTACCAAATAACCCTGTGACGAAACGCGCCGCTCTTCTTTGGATCTTCTCTATCTCCTCCGTCAACCCGATCTGATACGGATCCCACACTGTTGAGCAATACTCAAGTATAGGTCGAACGAGTGTTTTGTAAGCCACGTCCTTTGTTGATGAACTACATTTTCTAAGGACTCTCCCAATGAATCTCAACCTGGTACCCGCCTTACCAACAATTAATTTTATATGATCATTCCACTTCAAATCGTTCCGCACGCATACTCCCAGATATTTTACAGAAGTAACTGCTACCAGTGTTTGTTCCACTAACATATAATCATACAATAAAGGATCCTTCTTTCTATGTATTCGCAATACATTACATTTGTCTATGTTAAGGGTCAGTTGCCACTCCCTGCACCAAGAGACTATCCGCTGCAGATCTTCCTACATTTCGCTACAATTTTCTAATGCTGCAACTTCTCTGTATACTACAGCATCATCCGCGAAAAGCCGCATGGAACTTCCGACACTATCTACTAGGTCTTTTATATATATTGTGAAAAGCAATGGTCCCATAACACTCCCCAGTGGCACGCCAGAGATTACTTGAACGTCTGTAGACGTCTTTCCATTGATAACAACATGCTGTGTTCTGTTTGCTAAAAACTCTTCAATCCAGCCACACACCTGGTCTGATATTCCGTAGGCTCTTACTTTGTTTATCAGGCGACAGTGCGGAACTGTATCGAACGCCTTCCGGAAGTCAAGGAAAATAGCATCTACCTGGGAGCCTGTATCTAATATTTTCTGGGTCTCATGAACAAATAAAGCGAGTTGGTTCTCACACGATCGCTGTTTCCGGAATCCATGTTGATTCCTACAGAGTAGATTGTGGATTTACAGAAATGACATGATACTCGAGCAAAAAAATGTTCTAAAATTCTACAACAGATCGACGTCAGAGATATACGTCTATAGTTTTGCGCATCTGCTCGACGACCCTTCTTGAAGACTGGGACTACCTGTGCTCTTTTCTAATCATTTGGAACCTTCCGTTCCTCTAAAGACTTGCGGTACACGGCTGTCAGAAGGGGGGCAAGTTCTTTCGCGTACTCTGTGTAGAATCGAATTGGTATCCCGTCAGGTCCAGTGGACTTTCCTCTGTTGAGTGATTCCAGTTGCTTTTCTACTCCTTGGACACTTATTTCGATGTCAGCCATTTTTTCGTTTGTGCGAGGATTTAGAGAAGGAACTGCAGTGCGGTCTTGGTCTGTGAAACAGCTTTGGAAAAATGTGTTTATTCAGCTTTACGCGTGTCATCCTCTGTTTCAATGCCATCATCATCCCGGAGTGTCTGGATATGCTGTTTCGAGCCACTTACTGCTTTAACGTAAGGCCAGAACTTCCTAGGATTTTGTGTTAAGTCGGTACATAGAATTTTACTTTCGAATTCACTGAACGCTTCACGCATAGCCCTCCTTACGCTAACTTTGACATCGTTTAGGTTCTGTTTGTCTGAGAGGTTTGGCTGCGTTTAAACTTGGAGTGAAGTTCTCGTTGCTTTCGCAGTAGCTTCCTAACTTTGTTGTTGAACCACGGTGGGTTTTTCCCGTCCCTCACAGTTTTACTCGGCACGTACCTGTCGAAAACGCATTTTACAATTGCCTTAAACTTTTTCCATAAACACTCATCATTGTCAGTGTTGGGACAGAAATTTTCATTTTGATCTGTTAGGTAGTCGAAAAGTTCGGGTCTGTTTGTTATCAGTAGGTCCAAGATGTTATCTCCACGAGTCGGTTCTCTGTTTAATTGCTCGAGGTAATTTTCGGATAGTGCACTCAGTATAATGTCACTTGATGCTCTGTCCCTACCACCCGTCCTAAACATCTGAGTGTCCCAGTCTATATCTGGTAAATTGAAATCTCCACTTAAGACTATAATATGCTGAGAAAATTTATGTGCAATGTATTCCAAATTTTCTCTCAGTTGTTCTGCAACTAATGCTGCTGAGTCGGGAGGTCGGTAAAAGGAGCCAATTATCAACATAGCTCGGTTGTTGAGTGTAACCTCCCCCCATAATATTTCACAGGAACTATCCACTTCTACTACACTACCGGGATAACCTACTACTAACAGCGACAAACACGCCACCACCGCTTGCATGCAATCTATCCTTTCCAAACACCGTCTGTGCCTTTGTAAAAATTTCGGCTGAATTTATCTCTGGCTTCAACCAGCTTTCTGTACCTATAACGATTTCAGCTTCGGTGCTTTCTATCAGCGCTTGAAGTTCCGGTACTTTACCAATGCAGCTTCGACAGTTTACAATTACAATACCGATTGCTGCTTGGTCCCCGCATGTCCTGACTTTTCCCCGCACCCTTTGAGGCTGTTGCCCTTTCTGTACTTGCCCGAGGCCATCTAACCTAAAAAGCCGCCCAGTCCACGCCACACAATCCCTGCTACCTGTGTAGCCACCTGCTGCATGCAGTGGACCTCTGACCTATCCAGCGGAACCCGAAACCCGACCACCCTATGGCGCAAGTCGAGGAATCTGCAGCCCACACGGTCGCAGAACCGTCTCAGCCTCTGATTCAGACCCTCCACTCGGCTCTGTACCAGAGGTCCGCAGTCAGTCCTGTCGACGATGCTGCAGATGGTGAGCTCTGCTTTCATCCCTCTAGCGAGACTGGCAGTCTTCACCAAATCAGATAGCCGCTGGAAGCCAGAGAGGATTTCCTCCGATCCATAGCGACACACATCATTGGTGCCGACATGAGCGACCACCTGCAGATGGGTGCAGCCTGTACCCTTCATGGCATCCGGAAGGACCCTTTCCACATCTGGAATGACTCCCCCCGGTATGCACACGGAGTGCACATTGGTTTTCTTCCCCTCTCTTGCTGCCATATCCCTAAGGGGCCCCATTACGCGCCTGACGTTGGAGCTGCCAACTACCAGTAAGCCCACCCTCTGCGACTGCCCGGATCTTGTAGACTGAGGGGCAACCTCTGGAACAGGACAAGCAGCCATCTCCGGCCGAACATCAGTATCAGCCAGAGACAGAGCCTGAAACCGGTTCGTCAGACAAACTGGAGAGGCCTTCCGTTCAGCCCTCCGGAATGTCTTTCGCCCCCTGCCACACCTCGAGATGACCTCTCACTCTACCACAGGTGAGGGATCAGCCTCAATGTGGGCAGTATCCCGGGCAGCCACAGTCGTAGTCCGATCGGGGGATGCGTGGGACGAGCTGGCCGTCCCTGACAAACCCCCATCCGGACCCCCACAGTGATGCCCACTGGCAACAGCCTCAAGCTGTGTGACCGAAGCCAACACTGCCTGAAGCTGAGAGCGAAGGGATGCCAACTCAGCCTGCATCCGAACACAGCAGTTGCAGTCCCTATCCATGCTAAAAACTGTTGTGAAACGAACGTCTGAACTAATCTACAGAGAGCACAAACAAATCGACACAAAATTTAAACGGTTATTAAAATACAAGATTGCCTAGTAAATGCAGTAATGATGCTACTTGCGCACTGCTGACACACTGCTTGGCGGCGGAAGGAGACTACGCGATTTTACACTATTCAGGTACTAAAACGCGATGCTACAACTCTCAAATACTATAATACGCCAGAAATTTATGAATTAAACAATGCAAGTACCAAAAACACGCAAAGAAATTAAGAATTAAACTATGTAACAAATGAGTGAGCTAGGAGTATACGACTTTCTGCTGGCAGCTGCTTATCCAACGGCGGCAGGGAGTACACTGGCTGTGACCAACCGACACTGGCCATTCAAAACAAAAACAGAAGACAGACGACTACGCGAATTTACACTATTCCGGTACTAAAACGCGATGCTACAACTCTCAAATACTATAATACGCCCGAAATTTTTGAATTTAAACAATGCAAGTACCAAAAACACGCAAAGCTACTCGAAAGAGCAGTAGTTACTGAACAGTTTCTGAATCTCAGACTCAGTATCAATAACAGACTTAGGTATGTTGAAAGAAATAGGCTGCTTACTTAACACAGAATATGGTACAAGAATAAACAACGGCGGTAGTCCAGAGGAACAGTATAAAAGAGAATAATGATTTGCTTACGATGAATACTCGAAATGAAAGTGCGAGGGCCTTTTCTTTTCTACCTCCGATCGGCCGTGAAATGGAAACAATAATTAAAATACAAATGTTTGATTTGCAACGTTTAGCTACACTATGGCACTCTGACGTTCACATTTGTCGTAGCGTGGAACCAACTTTCGATTACCCAAGTCACAGAACGCAGTCGCCTACGATCTCCGCGGTCCCCAACCCTTGTCTGCTGCTCCTTGTCTATGTCAAAATGCTGCCGTCATAGCCAGCTGTTCATGTGAGCGAACACATGAAAGTCAGAGGGAGCCTGCAGGAGCGTCTACATTGTTCCCATAGCATGCGGCAGAGACTTGTCATAAATAAGGAAACGCGCGTCAGTTACGCTATGTTGACCGGATGAAATTAGGTGAAGCCACTCAACAGGCAATTCTATTTGGTGGGAGAAACTATTCTGTTGCTATCTTGACGTGCTCACTGTGTGTTAAGAAAGGAAAATTGCGACGTGACGCGGTAGACGAGCGTATTAGATACACTGCGGAACGCGTCTATGGGAAAGCTTCACTGGATTAACGTCGTATTTGAAAAAAAAAAGTGACCTCATAGTGTAAATAGAGGGAGAGGCATCCTGTCTAGAATATAAGATTATGTAGGACGGCGAAAGCAAAGAATATCACTGGTCTGAAGTGGACTTTCTCCAGTAAATGACCTCTAGAAGATGCAGATAGCGATACAGGAAGGGGGAAAACGTTTCTGAGAGTTTGAGAATGTATGTGTGCAGCACAGAGTTGAGTGAGGGCGAAACACGGACCATCTGAAATACGGAGAAAGGTAAATTGAGAGAAAAAAAAATGTAAATATCGGGTGATCAAAAAGTCAGTATAAATTTGAAAACTTAATAAACCACGGAATAATGTAGATTGAGAGGTAAAAATTGACACATATGCTTGGAATGACATGGGGTTTTATTAGAACAAAAATAAAGTATTGCTAGACTCGTGAAAGATCTCTTGCGCGCGTCGTTTGGTGATGATCGTGTGCTCAGCCGCCACTTTCATCATGCTTGGCCTCCCACGTCCCCAGATCTCAGTCCGTGCGATTATTAGCTTTGGGGTTACCTGAAGTCGCAAGTGTATCGTGATCGACCGACATCTCTAGGGATGCTGAAAGACAACATCCGACGCCAATGCCTCACCATAACTCCGGACATGCTTCACAGTGCTGTTCACAACATTATTCCTCGACTACAGCTATTGTTGAGGAATGATGGTGGACATATTGAGCATTTCCTGTAAAGAACATCATCTTTGCTTTGTCTTACTTTGTTATGCTAATTATTGCTATTCTGATCAGATGAAGCGCCATCTGTCGGACATTTTTTGAAATTTTGGATGTTTTTGGTTCTAATAAAACCCCATGTCATTCCAAGCATGTGTGTCAATTTGTACCTCTCTATCTACATTATTCCGTGATTTTTTTCAGTTTTCAAATTTATACTGACTTTTTGATCACCCGGTATATCGAACAAATAAAGACAATTAACCAGATCGAAAAAGTAAAAAATGAAACGCTAAAATAATAGTTTAGGAAAGAAATGTGTGGGATAGGGGGTATCTTAGCAGAAGAAGGAACAGATTAAGGAGCGGACATGCTCCTTGAGATGGGCATCAGTGAAACTGACCTGCGTTCTGTCTTATGCCGCACGGTTTTTCGGCTATGAGAGATGGAGTGGCATAACAGTATGCACAGCAAACTGCGTGTCATTAAGGAGACTACGAATGTGTGGAAGTCTTCCCTGCAGGCTTCTCACAGGGAATCAGTTGTCCTTTGTCGACTCTGCATGAGCAATACGTGATTCACACAAGGTTACCTTCTCCGTCGCGAGGACCCACCTCAGTGTCACTGTGACTCCCAAACGACAGTCGTCCACCTCTTGCTGGACTGCCCACTTTTAGCCTCTCTGCGGCGGACTTTTAACTTTCCCGGCACCCTACCTTCGCTGTCTGGCGACAACAGCAGCTTTACTTTCACCTTTTATTCGTGAGGGTGGGTTTTATTATCTGAGTTTTAGCGCATGTCCTTTGCCCCTCTGTGTCCTCCAGCCTATTTCTTTTAGAGTGGAGGTTTTAATGTGTTGCAGAGTGACTGGCTTCTCCTTTTTTATTCTCATGGTCAGCCACACATAGTAATCTGCTTTCTTGTTTTTAATCTCCTGTCCCTGTTTCTTGCGTCTCTCTGTGATTTTCTTGTCCTATTTTGTCCATTGTAGTGTTTATTGTCCTTCTGTCGTTCTTCTGGTTCTTCCTTTTTCCTGTTATTGTGCCGTATGTCTTGTTTGTTTCCTTCTTTCCGTTGGGTAATTGTTCTGCTGGGAGCAAGGGACCAATGATCTCGCACCGAGCGAGGTGGCGCAGTGGTTAGCACACTGGACTCGCATTCGGGAGGACGACGGTTCAATCCCGTCTCCAGCCATCCTGATTTAGGTTTTCCGTGATTTCCCTAAATCGTTTCAGGCAAATGCCGGGATGGTTCCTTTGAAAGGGCACGGCCGATTTCCTTCCCAATCCTTCCCTAACCCGAGCTTGCGCTCCGTCTCTAATGACCTCGTTGTCGACGGGACGTTAAACGCTAACCACCACCACCACCACCAATGATCTCGCAGTTTGGTGCCCCCTCCTCCCTCCTTTTGAACCAACCAACCAAAAAACCTGCTTCCCCCGTACCTCTCTCCATCACCTGCCCCCCCCCCCCCCTCTCTCTCTCTCCATCGCTCTTCTCCCCTATGTCGATCTTTTCCTCCCATCTCTCTCTCCTCCCCGCTATCACTTCAATAAGACGACTCAACTCTATCATAGTGATGAAGCAGCATGAAATGAATATAGATCAGGTACACCTCAGTAAATGTCCGTCATAGATTATACAGTTCGTTTCAACAGCAAACTCATGCACTAAATTGTTGTGTTTTGAGAAAGAGCCATTCGCATTAGCAAAACATCGCATTATCAAAAAGCCATCAGCCAAATACTCTGAAACAGATTCTGCTAGGATTCGTTTCAACAGTAAACTCGTACACAAAATTTTTGTGTTTTTGAAAAACCCTTTCGCATTAGCAAAATATCGCATTATCAAAAAGCCGTCGCCAAACCCCCTGAAACAGAAGCATCTAGGCAAGTCTCAATGACTACATTTAAAAATTGATTTAAAAGGTTGAGTCCAACGATTTTTTTTCGTTGTAATACGCAATATTATTTCATTTTTTGCGACTGTTTCGTAGTTACCTAGTGATCTGGAGCAGTTTGTCTGAGAAAAAACTGTGCGCTTGCCATGACAATTGGTTTGCCTCTCTCGCATTAGCACTTCACAGAACCTAGGCAACGATCCAATCTGCGGCTATTGAAAGAAACCCGGGCTGGCGCCTGCACCTGCCAGGGATAGTGTTCACCATGGCTGCCCTTTAATCCCCATAGGATAATTCCTTCTTGTCTTCATACCTTCAAAAGACAGATCCTGCCATCTTTGCAGCGTGACAGACTCAGTTGCTTACACCCTAGAAATTTGATTTCAGCCAGTAGTACTGTATTGCTCTGGATAGAAGTCTTCGCGTGTAAGGCTGACCAGTCACGAAGACACTAATCTGACGAGTCTCAACTTCGTGTTAAACACTATGCATCTCTTGTGCAAAAGGAGGGAAATTACCTATGCTTTCCTCTGCTTCTTCATGGCTTTAGCGATAATTCTCGCTCCATGAGTGTAGAGTGTAGAGTGTAGAGTGTAGTGTGTAGAGTGTAGAGTGTAGAGCGTAGAACTTAGGGTAATGAATTTGGATTCTGGGGCACTCTGCTTTGGGCTGTCTAGAGACGGTATTATTTCCAGATGCCGTTCGCTGTTGCCGCACGCTGTAGTTAAATCGGTGTAAGGTGAACCCTTACAGTTGCTAAGGGCTGGGCTCTTACAGTTTCGATCGCCTACCTCAACCAATAACGTACCGCGATTTTGTAACCTCTGTGACAATGCCTCAGTGCTGTCACAGCTCTGTAGACGGCTACTGTTGTCGCCTGCACCCTTTAGCGCTTCGCAGTTGAAAGGTGGCGACAGCATTTCGAGCTGTCAGGAACTTCTTATTTCGACTCGACTATAGCTACTCGACTATAGTTGGTAATTCCCGCAGCTATTGAGTTGTTTTCACACTAAAAAACAATATATACTGTTGTATGACGCTACTGGAAGCACACACTGATATTAATCATAACGCATCAGATACGTTGCAAACTTCGTATTGAAAACTGTTTACTAAAAGCACTCACAGAAAAATTTACTAATCTTGTTGTCTTGTTTGTTCAGGCGTCGTCTTTAACCGCCCAAAATACGAGATCTCAAAGTCTCATAAGAATCCGTGTCAAATGAACTGAATGCTATGTGCTTTGAAGAAAGCCAGTAAATATTAAATCCCCTGCCCCCGTCATGAGCGTTGCGCAGTTTAAGCTTGGAGATGGGCTGACAATAAGGGACTTAAACGATGCTGTAGCCTTCCGCCTACATCATTTAGTATGCATATAAATGGTCTGATTACGAAGGGGACACAGGAAATAAATCTAGTTATACATATCATTGAAAAAATATGTTAATATTGTTACGTATGCAGATGATGTAACGATTTTGGAAGAAAGTGAAGATGAGCTACAAAAAGCGGTGTATAAACTACATCAGTTAAGGAAAAGAGAATTATACACAAATCATTACAAAAAAGAAAAATACGGGAGGAAACGAAAATAAAATAGAATAAAACCATAGCTACACATGTATTTCTACATGGAATTGTGTCAAGGATCGTTAAAACCGTGGTAGAAGTAAATTGCAGGCAACAGAAAGGAGATCTCTCAGAAATGTGAGAAGTGTTACCAGGGAAGACCATATAAGAAACGAAGATATTAGGAATCTTCTAGATATTTTTGTTAATGAAAATGTTGAAGAAAATAAAACATTACAGAAAAATCTCGCACAGAGAGTGAGTGTACGCAGAATACCACGCCAGGCCACCCTTTTAACGACGCGGCAATGAAAAGTGAATACATAACAGGCATAAGTACCTAAATCTTGAAGTACAGGAAAGAAGGTACTGAAATACAAAGACATGAAATGATAACAGTATAAGCCGTTCAGATGCGTTGTAACGAATATGTAGAGACTACAGAATTTTTTCCCAGATCGGGAATAGATCGCTATAAACAAACAATATGGGTTCGATTCTCGGTCTGGCACAAATTTTCATTTGTTACGTCATACTGGAAACTTAAATTGTTCGGAAATGTTCCATTAACACTTACTGCTCCCTTCTTCTTGCTCCTGGTTTAGGGATTTGATAACTTCCTCTAGGAGTGCTGACAATTGTTCAAATGGTTCAAATGGCTCTGAGCACTATGGGACTTAACTTCTGAGGTCATCATTCCTCTAGAACTTAGAACTACTTAAACTTAACTAACCTAAGGACATCACACACATCCATGCCCGAGGGAGGATTCGAACCTGCGACCTTAGCGGTCGCGCGGTTCCAAACTGAAGCGCATAGAACCGCTCGGCCACTCCGGCCGGCCTGACAATTGTTGTTTCGGGTTGTTTTGATAAGATATCTCCTAGTCCGACTGCCCTCAGTTCTGAATTTCTCATTACCCTGATGAATTTTTTTTTTTTTTTTTTTTTTTTTTTGCTCTTCGTCATCAGTACGTCTATTGGCTCTTATACTGTCTATAAATATGAAAAATCTTGAACTACTGTTTTTATTACTTCGTAACTACTACATTCAGTATCCACTACAATACGGTTGTATATTCCAGTATATGTGTGCCCATATTATTTTTCATTCTCCTTCCAGTGCTAAGGTAACTACGCCTTCGTGCAGTAGCAAATGTCCGCTCCTTAATCTGTCCCTTCCTCTGCTAAGATACCCCCACCCCCACACATTTCTTTACAGAACTATTATTTTAGCATTTCATTTCTTACTTTTTGTTTCTGGTTAATTGTCTTTATTTGTTTGATATATTTAAATTTTGTATGCTCTCAGTTTACCCTTCTCCGAATTTCAAACGGTCCGTGTTTCGCCCTCACTCAACTCTGTGCTGCACCCGTACATTCTCAAACTCTCAGAAACGTTTTCCCCCTTCCTGTATCGCTATCTGCATCTTATAAAGGTCATTTCCTGGAAAGAGTCCACCTCTGACTAGTGATATTCTCTGCTTTCGCCGGCCTACAAAATCTTATCCTACCCCCATGAACCATGGACCTTGCCGTTGGTGGGTAGGCTTGCGTGCCTCAGCGATACAGATGGCCGTACCGTAAGTGCAACCACAACGGAGGGGTATCTGTTGAGAGGCCCGACAAACGTGTGGTTCCTGAAGAGGGGCAGCAGCCTTTCAGTAGTTGCAGGGGCAACAGTCTGGATGAGTGAGTGATGCCTTGAAACACTAACCAAAACGGATTTGCTGTGCTGGAACTGCGAACGGCTGAAAGCAAGGGGGAAACTACAGCCGTAATTTTTCCCGAGGGCATGCAGCTTTACTGTATGGTTAAATGATGATGGCGTCCTCTTGGGTAAAATATTCCGGAGGTAAAACAGTCCCCCATTCGGATCTCCGGGCGGGGACCACTCAGGAGGACGTCGTTATCAGGAGAAAGAAAACTGGCGTTCTACGGATCGGAGCGTGGAATGTCAGATCTCTTCATCGAGCAGGTAGGTTAGAAAATTTAAAAAGGGAAATGGATAGGTTGAAGTTAGATATAGTGGGAATTAGTGAAGTTCGGTGGCAGGCGGAACAAGACTTTTGGTCAGGTGAATACAGGGTTATAAATACAAAATCAAATAGGGGTAATGCAGGAGTAGGTTTAATAATGGATAAAAAAATTGGAGTGAGAGTAAGCTACTACCAACAGCATAGTGAACGCATTATTGTGGCCAAGATAGACACGAAGCCCATGCCTACTACAGTAGTACAAGTTTATATGCCAACTAGCTCTGCAGATGATGAAGAAATTGATGAAATATATGATGAGATAAAATAAATTATTCAGGTAGTCAAGGGAGACGAAAATTTAATACTCATGGGTGACGGAATTCGTGAGTAGGAAAAGGGAGAGAAGGAAACGTATTGGGTGAATATGGATTGGGGGAGAGAAATGAAAGAGGAAGCCGTCTGGTAGAATTTTGCACAGAGCATAACTTAATTATAGCTAACACTTGGTTCAAGAATCATAAAAGAAGGTTGTATACGTGGAAGAATCCTGGAGATACTTGAAGGTATCAGATAGATTATACACTCCTGGAAATTGAAATAAGAACACCGTGAATTCATTGTCCCGGGAAGGGGAAACTTACATTCCTGGGGTCAGATACATCACATGATCACACTGACAGAACCACAGGCACATAGACACAGGCAACAGAGCATGCACAATGTCGGCACTAGTACAGTGTGTATCCACCTTTCGCAGCAATGCAGGCTGCTATTCTCCCATGGAGACGATCGTAGAGATGCTGGATGTAGTCC
Source organism: Schistocerca nitens (assembly GCF_023898315.1). Lineage (NCBI taxonomy): Eukaryota > Metazoa > Arthropoda > Insecta > Orthoptera > Acrididae > Schistocerca > Schistocerca nitens. Next base: position 720,516,431 of record NC_064615.1, on the reverse strand, counting down.
TGTGGAACGGCTTGCCATGCCATTTCCACCTGGCGCCTCAGTTGGACCAGCGTTCGTGCTGGACGTGCAGACCGCGTGAGACGACGCTTCATCCAGTCCCAAACATGCTCAATGGGGGACAGATCCGGAGATCTTGCTGGCCAGGGTAGTTGACTTACACCTTCTAGAGCACGTTGGGTGGCACAGGATACATGCGGACGTGCATTGTCCTGTTGGAACAGCAAGTTCCCTTGCCGGTCTAGGAATGGTAGAACGATGGGTTCGATGACGGTTTGGATGTACCGTGCACTATTCAGTGTCCCCTCGACGATCACCAGTGGTGTACGGCCAGTGTAGGAGATCGCTCCCCACACCATGATGCCGGGTGTTGGCCCTGTGTGCCTCGGTCGTATGCAGTCCTGATTGTGGCGCTCACCTGCACGGCGCCAAACACGCATACGACCATCATTGGCACCAAGGCAGAAGCGACTCTCATCGCTGAAGACGACACGTCTCCATTCGTCCCTCCATTCACGCCTGTCGCGACACCACTGGAGGCGGGCTGCACAATGTTGGGGCGTGAGCGGAAGACGGCCTAACGGTGGGCGGAACCGTAGCCCAGCTTCATGGAGACGGTTGCGAATGGTCCTCGCCGATACCCCAGGAGCAACAGTGTCCCTAATTTGCTGGGAAGTGGCGGTGCGGTCCCCTACGGCACTGCGTAGGATCCTACGGTCTTGGCGTGCGTCCGTGCGTCGCTGCGGTCCGGTCCCAGGTCGACGGGCACGTGCAGCTTCCGCCGACCACTGGCGACAACATCGATTTACTGTGGAGACGTCACGCCCCACGTGTTGAGCAATTCGGCGGTACGTCCACCCGGCCTCCCGCATGCCCACTATACGCCCTCGCTCAAAGTCCGTCAACTGCACATACGGTTCACGTCCACGCTGTCGCGGCATGCTACCAGTGTTAAAGACTGCGATGGAGCTCCGTATGCCACGGCAAACTGGCTGACACTGACGGCGGCGGTGCACAAATGCTGCGCAGCTAGCGCCATTCGACGGCCAACACCGCGGTTCCTGGTGTGTCCGCTGTGCCGTGCGTGTGATCATTGCTTGTACAGCCCTCTCGCAGTGTCCGGAGCAAGTATGGTGGGTCTGACACACCGGTGTCAATGTGTTCTTTTTTCCATTTCCAGGAGTGTATAATGGTAAGACAGAGATTTAGGAACCAGGTTTTAAATTGTAAGACATTTCCAGGGCAGATGTGGACTCTGACCACAATCTATTGGTTATGAACTGTAGATTAAAACTGAAGAAACTGTAAAAAGGTGGGAATTTAACGAGATGGGACCTGGATAAACTAACTACACCAGAAGTTGTACAGAGTTTCAGGGAGAGCATAAGGGAACAATTGACAGGAATGGGGGAAAGAAATACAGTAGAAGAAAAATGGGTAGCTCTGAACGATGAAATAGTGAAGGCAGCAGAGGATCAAGTAGGTAAAAAGACAAGAGCTAGTAGAAATCCTTGGGTAACAGAAGAAATATTTAATTTAATTGATGAAAGGAGAAAATATAAAAACGCAGTAAATGAAGCAGGCAAAAGGGAATACAAACGTCTCAAAAATAAGATCGACAGGAAGTGCAAAATGGCTAAGCAGGGATGGCTAGAGGACAAATGTAAGGATGTAGAGGCTTAACTCACTAGGGGGTAAGATAGATACTGCCTACAGGAAAATTAAAGAGACCTTTGGAGAAAAGACAGCCACTTGTATGAATATCAAGAGCTCAGATGGAAACCCAGTTCTAAGCAAAGAAGGGAAAGCAGAAAGATGGAAGGAGTATATAGAGGGTCTATACAAGGGCGATGTACTTGAGGACAATATTATGGAAATGGAAGAGGATGTAGAAGAAGATGAAATGGGAGATACGATACTGTGTGAAGAGTTTGACAGAGCACTGAAAGACCTGAGCCGAAACAAGGCCCCGGGAGTAGACAACATTCCATTGGAACTACTGGCGGCCTTGGGAGAGCCATTCCTGACAAAACTCTACCATCTGGTGAGCAAAATGTATGAGACAGGCGAAATACCCTCAGACTTCAAGAAGAATATAAGAATTCCAATCCCAAAGAAAGCAGGTGTTGACAAATGTGAAGATTACCGAACTATCAGTTTAATAAGTCACAGCTGCGTATTCTTTAGAGACGAATGGAAAAACTGGTAGAAGCCGACCTCGGCGAAGCTCAGTTTGGATTCCGCAGAAATGTTGGAACACGTGAGGCAATACTGACCCTACGACTTATCTTAGAAAATAGATTAAGGAAAGGCAAACCTACATTTCTAGCATTTGTAGAATTAGAGAAAGCTTTTGACAATGTTGACTGGAATACTCTCTTTCAAATTCTGAAGGTGGCAGGGGTAAAATACAGGGAGCGAAAGGCTATTTACATTTTGTACAGAAACCAGATGGCAGTTATAAGAGACGAGGGGCATGAAAGGGAAGCAGTGGTTGGGAAAGGAGTGAGACAGGGTTGTAGCCTGTCCCCGATGTTATTCAATCTGTATATTGAGCAAGCAGTAAAGGAAACAAAAGAAAAATTCGGAGTGGGTATTAAAGTCCAGGGAGAAGAAATAAGAACTTTGAGGTTCGCCGATGACATTGTAATTCTGTCAGAGAGAGCAAAGGACTTGGAAGAGCAGTTGAACGGAATGGACAGTGTCTTGAAAGGAGGATATAAGATGAACATCAACAAAAGCAAAACGTGGATAATGGAATGTAGTCAAATTAAGTCGGGTGATGCTGAGGGAATTAGATTAGGAAATGAGACGCTTAAAGTAGTAAAGGAGTTTTGCTATTTGGGAAGCAAAATAACTGATGATGGTCAAGTAGAGAGGATATAAAATGTAGACTGGCAATGGCAAGGAAAGCGTTTCTGAAGAAGAGAAATTTGTTAACATCGAGTATAGATTTAAGTGTCAGGAAGTTTCTGAAAGTATTTGTATGGAGTGTAGCCATGTATGGAAGTGAAACATGGACGATAAATAGTTTGGACAAGAAGAGAATAGAAGCTTTTGAAATGTGGTGCTACAGAAGAATGCTGAAGATTGGATGGGTAGATCACATAACTAATGAGGAGGTATTGAATAGAATTGGGGAGAAGAGGAGTTTGTGGCATAACTTGACAAGAAGAAGGGACCGGTTGGTAGGACATGTTCTGAGGCATCAAGGGATCACAAATTTAGCATTGGAGGGCAGCGTGGAGGGTAAAAATCGTAGAGGGAGGCCAAGAGATGAATACACTAAGCAGATTCAGAAGGATGTAGGTTGCAGTAAGTACTGGGAGATGAAGAAGCTTGCACAGGATAGAGTAGCATGGAGAGCTGCATCAAACCAGTCTCAGGACTGAAGACAACAACAACAACAAACATAATCTTATATTCTAGACAGGATGCCTTTCCCTCTATTTACACTACGAGGGCTATTTTTTTTCCAACCGCGAAATTAAAAGCACAGTGAAAATCCAGTGAAGCTTTCCCACAGGCGCGTTGCGCAGTGTAACTAATACGCTCGTCTACTGCGTCACGTCGCAAATATTCAATTGTGTGTGAATTCTTGAAAACCAAACTGCTGAGGTCATCGACCCTAAGCCTACACTCTACTTATCCTAACTTAAACTAATTTACGCTAAGGACAACACACACACCCATGCCGGAGGGAGTACTCGATCCTCCGACAGGGGTAGCCAGCCGGACCGTGACAAAACTCCTAAGACCTCGCGGCTACCCCGCGAGGCGTCACGTCGCAAAGTGAGCAAGTCAAGCTATTTGTCTCCCGCCAAACAGAATTGTCTGTTGAGTGGCTTCAGCAAATTTCATTCGGCCAACACAGCGTAACTGACATGCGTTTCCTTATTTATGACAAGTCTCTGCCGCATGCTATGGGAACAATGTAGACGCTCCTTCAGTGTTTTCGATGGAAAGTCTTTTATCATCCACAGCAGGCTCCCTCTGACTTTCATGTGTTCGCTCGCATGAACAGCTGGCTATGACGGCAGCATTTTGACATAGACAAGGAGCAGCAGACAAGGGTTGGGGACCGCGGAGATCGTAAGCGACTGCGTTCTGTGACTTGGGTATTCGAAAGTTGGTTCCACGCTACGACAAATGTGAACGTCAGAGTGCCATAGTGTAGCTAAACGTTGCAAATCAAACATTTTTATTTTAATTATTGTTTCCATTTCACGGCCGATCGGAGGTGGAAAAGAAAAGGCCCTCGCACTTTCATTTCCAGTATTCATCTTAAACAAATCATAATTCTGTTTTACACTGTTCCTCTGGACTACCGCCGTTGTTTATTCTTGTGCCATATTCTGTGTTAAGTAAGCAGCCAATTTCGTTAAACAGGTCTAAGTCTGCTGCTGAAGCTGAATTTGAGTTTCAGAAACTGTTCTGTAACTACTGCTCTTTCGATCAGCTATGAAGTCTGCATCTCCTTTTGTACATAATGACATTTCTTTCTGCCCTTTTGCTCTACGTGGAACCGATCGAAGACTGATATAACACCTAGGTTTACTTCCACAACACAGTGTAGCTAGGATATCTCTCCCTTAAGAAAGCAGTTCAAATACGGCTGTTAGTCTCGTTCCGTTATTATGATACGATAGTTCAACGCACGCATTTACTGGCGAGTGCCCTCAAAACGTGCTCCCTACAGTTGTGGCTAACCCGCGGTTTACAGTGCTCCCGGAGTCGATACGTTGGTGAATGATACTAGCAGCTTTGAAGATCTTTGCGCGATCTCAGATTACGCGGCGCACTAAGGAGAATCACGGTGACTAGGGATATCTGTTCCAGTGTCTGAGAAAAAGAGATGCATACCTAGACATACTAATTATGCGGTTTTCTTTTGTAGGATATAGTCATTCTTTGTGTGCGAAATGCGTTGGTGTGGTTAAATGTTTGCTATTGTATATATTGAGTGTCAGTGACCGAGGGGAGCAAAGGTCATTTTTTGTCAGGGATGGAAGGAGGAAAAGCGACACTATGTGGGTGGTGGAATGGGCTCTTTAGTTGGCTCTGTGGGTGAGATGTCAGAGAAACATTGGTGGTTCCACTAACAGTCGTTTATTGAGACATAAGATCCTTTCGACAAACAGAGTGAGACAAAGTGGTTTAACTCTCTAAATTCGTCGCGGCAGCGTAGCGGTGGAATCGTAGCATGTAGGTCCCAGTGCCCGCTAATGCGGCGACGTCTCGTGTTGCAACAACGCGCCGTGCCCATGACCCTCTGCGGCGGCGACGTGGCATTCTCCTTTATTCCGCTCGTTGCGTTATTAACAAGCGGCATGGTGCGGCGCGGAGTGCTCCGACCCGGAATCGAACCAGCGACCCTCGGGTGTCTTCTGGCGGAGTTCATCAGCCTCTAGATTCACAGGTGACCCATTTGGCGAGGTCGCTGTCCCTTCGTCCTCACCAGCCACCTGGGTAAGTACCACACGAACTTATTCCTGGTTACATCTGGGATGGAATCTTCCACGTTACCTGTTGGCGCGATACCGACATCATCTTCTGTCGGGCAGCGTAGCGGCTATGTCGTTGTAGCGAAGTATGACGTCCGCTGACTAACCACCGGTCCATCGGTCCAGGCGAAGTTTCTTCGTGACTTGTTTCTCCCCTTGGATGACCTCCTCATCCCCGTTTGTCGGACATATTTATTCGGTGTCACGAAGTTTCTAGGGCTTCGGTCGTTGATCTATGCTTCTGTAGTTGAGTAGAAACGTGGCTAATGTCGACACTCGCGCGGGCTTTCCATTGTTTTACGTCTAAGCTGGCGTGGTCGGGGATTCCCCTGTAGCCCTCCTCCATATCGCCAGATACGCCACGCGCGTGAGTTCAGTATGGTGACAGTTCCTAGAGCGTTGGCCGCTGATATGCGAACTGCGCTGGTCGTTGTTCTCCTTGGAAGCATTTCTCGCCTGCTCGTTTATCTGTCGAAGTGCTGACTGCTGCTGCGCTAACTCCGCTGGCCATCGGCCTCCTCGCATTGGGCAGAAACGTCACCAATGTCGACACACGTGCAGGCTTTCCTTGTTCGACTGCTGCCGCTTCCGAATATTGTGGCTTAACGTGCCAAAGTCTGTAAAATGTCCACTTAACCTATAATAAGTCTTTATGTATTTTTCTGCTTTGAACAACCATAAATAACACATAATTATTAAACACTCTACACTATCTTTCCTAACTGGTTTCCCTAGTCCAGGGCTTTGCGCAAGATTTGTTTACGCATAAGCGTTGTGTTGTAATGTGTCATAATGATTGTTGTTTTATACAGAAGAGGGACATTGAGAGTCTGCACGAGGTAGCCACATGGGCGAATGTATCCACTTCATAATTACCTATCCGCACCCCTATCTACTATATGTAGAATCTTTCGTAGTGTATTAAGAGTAACATCCCCTTCACAGACGATATTTTGTGTGCTTCTTTTGTCTGGCGTGGTCACAGATGCGAGTTGCTTCCTTTTTCTATACCACCCGACGTGTTTGATTGGAACTGTTAATAGAAACTTATTTTGGTCAGTGAATTCATGTGTGGTTTGGGATTTCCTTTGCTGATTGACCAAAGCACTACCCTAGGATGCCTCCCTTCAACCGTCACGTCACCCTGTATATTTACGTCATAGATGTCTGATACTGGAAAAGGTCTCTACAACCATATAGTTTCATTTGATTATTCACTGGGAACCTTATGTTAAACTTTTTACTGTCATATCACTTGGAAACTGGCGCTGAACGCTTACCTTTTCTACTTGCCATGGTTAATATTTTACTTGTGTTTTTAGCAAAAGCTAATTTTGTGATGAGTTTGGGCTTTACAGCTATCAAATAATTGTGAAACGTCATTGTAGATGACCACCATTTGTTTACTTTTATATTCAATGCTACCAGTTTCCATCAGTAGGTCATTATCAAGCCGAAGCAAAGCATAACCAAGTTTTATGTAGGTCTGCAGGCTTTCGTGACCGTTTTCACATACGTTAAAATCTTCTGGTTTATTAGACCGCGTCATATTTCCTCTAAAATAATTGACGTTTCGACCCCTCTGCTGGGATCTTCCTCAGGATCTTCCGGTGGCCATTATTGCTACAACACTGTCAGAGACCAGTGACGCGTTATCTCATAAAGAAGAGTTTTCCCGAGTTCGTGCTTGAGAAATGGTAGTATTGGTTATAATTCTTACGGCTACCATTGGTGGGCCATCGTCATAGGCGTTATCGGCTAAACTCTTGTGCATACTCTTGGTGTCCCACCCTCATTGGGTAGAAAGGCACTATTCCACACTTACGCTGGAGAAGGGTTATTGGTTGAAATTTCTCCTACTGCTACTGGTTGGGTGCCATCACTGGCTAGATACGAAACGGACAGAGCAAGAGAGGGGGAATGTTTACCCAAAGTATTATTGTCCGCCGAGGTGATTTTCAGCGCTATGTTTAGGTTGCTCGCACACCGCGGCCGCCAATTCACTTCCTTGATGGCGGGGAAACACGCTGCCGGAAACCTATAGCCGTCCTCTCTATTGAAATTAGATGCATTCTTGGAAATTTCAATTGCTTCTCGGAGCTTTCTTCCATAACGAAGTGGTCACTACAATATTTGAAGTGAACAACTCCCATGTAGGTAGAACAGCATAATTTCTGTTACAATAAATAATCTCGAAAGGCACAAATATGTAGGACACGCACACAAGACGATCATGCATTTCAAACTTTTATTGTTCCCTCTTCGTTGTTGCACATTTATGTATTACCCGTCTTTCCCTCTAACTTACCCCTATTTTTTATCACAAATTCGAACATCTTACACCATTTTACATTATCGAACTCTGTTTCCAGGTTGACAAATCTTATGGATATGTCTTGATTTTTCTTCAGTCTTGCTTTCATTATCAGCAGCAACGTCAAAACTGCCTCTCTGGTTTCTTTATTTTTCCTAAAGCCAAACTGATCGTCATCTACCAAATTCTCAGTTTTCTTTTCCATTATTCTGCATGATACCCTTGTCGGCAACTTGGATGCATGAGCCGTCAAGCTGATTGTGCGATAATTTTCACACCTGTAGACTCTTGCAATCTTCGGAATTGTGCAGATGATATTTACCGAAAATCTGATGGTATATCGCCAGTTTCATACATTCATCTAACCATCATGAATCGTCGTTTTGATGCCACTTCCGCCAATGGTTTTAGAAATTCCGATGGAATTTTATCTGTCCTTCCTCCCTTATTTGATCTTAAGGCTTCCAAAGCTCTTTTAAATTCTGGTTCTAATACTGTAGTATGTACGGTAGTGCAGTGGTGCTACAGACGGATGGTGAAGATTAGGTAGACTGGTAAGGTAAGGAATGAGGAGGTTCTGCGCAGAATCGGAGAGGAAAAAGAATACGTGAGTAAAGAAGAAGGGACGGGATGACAGGACATCTGTTAAGACAGCAGAGAATAACGTCCATGGTACTAGACGGAGGGTGAAAACTTTAGTGGAAGACAGAAATCGGAATTCATCCAACAAATAATTCAAGACGTATGTTGCAAGTACTGCTCTGAGATGGAGAGGTTGGCAAAGTAAAGGAACCAGTCAGAAGACTGTTGGCTCAAAAAACAGAAAAATACTGAATCCTCTATCTCTTCCCTGTCGACTCCATCACATAATAGAGCCACTCAATGCACTCTTTCCAACTTATCCGTTCCCTCCTCTGCATTTAACAATAGACTTCCCATTGCATTCTTCATGTTGCCAGCCATGCTTTTTATTTCACCGAAGGCTGTTTACACTTTTCTGTGTGCTGAGTCAGTCTTTCCGACAGTAACTCCTTTTTCGATTTCATTATATTTTTCGTGCTGCCATTTCGCCTTAGCTTCCCCGCTTTTCCCATTTTTTCATTTCTAAGTGACCTGTCTCTCTGTATTCCTGAGTTTTCCTGAACATTTTTGTAATTCCAGCTTTCGTCGAACACCTGAAATTTTTCATCTGTTACCCTTGGTTTCTTTGCAGTTACCTTCCTTCTACTACGTTTTTCCTTCCAGCTTCCGTGATTGCATTTTTCAGAAGTGTCCATTTCTCTTCAACTGAACTAAGCAAAAACTATTCATTACCGCAGTATTTATTGCCTCAAAGAAGTTGAAGCGTAGCCTAAGTATTTTTGTTCAAATGGCTCTGAGCAGTATGGGACTTAACATCTGAGGTCATCAGTCCCCTGGAACTTAGAACTACTTAAACCTAACTAACCTAAGGACATGACACACATCCACGCCCGAGGCAGGATTCGAACCTACGACCGTAACGGTCGCGCGTTTCCAGACTGAAGCGCCTAGAACCGCTCGGCTACCGCGGCCGGCAAGTATTTTTGTATCCCACTTACTTGCACATTGTTTATTCCTGAGTACTCCTTTAAACTTCAGCCTAATCTTCATCATTACTAAATTGTGATCTCTGTCATTACGGAATCTCTACCGGACCAAAATGTAATCTGACTGAAATCTTCCCGCATCCCCCGGCCGTTTCCAAGTATACTTCCTGCTTTTGTGATTCTTGTGCAGAGTATTCTCTATTACTAGCTGAAATTTTCTTTCTTCTTTCACGTTCCTGATATCAAGCCCACATTCTCCCATAGCCCTTTCTTCTAGTCCTTTCTCTACAACCGCACTCCAATCCGCCATATCTATTAGATTTTCGTCTCCCATTACGTATTGAACTTCCCGTTCAGCATCCTTATGATTATCTCTTAAAGTTCTGCTTGCGACGTTTGCTTATGTACCTGATCTGCAATTACCCAGGTTGGTTTGCTGTCGATTCTGATGAGAACAGCCCTATCTCTGAACTGTTCACAGCAACCCACTCTCTGCCCTACCTTCCAATTCATAACGAATTTTGCTCCAGTTATACCATTTTCTGCAGCTGTTGGTGTACCATGTACTCATCTGACCATTTCAATTCACTGACCCGCACAACATCTAGATTGATCCTTTGCATTTTGCGTATTTAGCGCAAACTAGAAACAGGCAATCGTGAATTTTGTGACAGTAGGTCTGTGGCCCCCGTTTGCACTGCGTATACAGGTCACAAGAACAGTATCAGAGTGGAGTTTCTGGCTGAAGATGTGTGGCATGCTCAGGCGGCAGATTTGTTTAGATCGTGACCCACGAAAGGCGAGATTCACAAGTAACAAGCACTTCGGTGCTTCCGAAGGTTCACTCAGGCAACTAAGATTATTAATTAAATCTTGACAAGAATTACAAATCACTAGTGCTTCCGCACAACGATACTTATTACTATCGAGGGGACTCCGCTCTTGATAAACAAAAGCTGAACAGTTAAAATAAAGGGCACATACAGGGCGCAAGACGCGTTAAAAGAAAAAATGCGAACAACAGTAAACGGCTTTAACATAGACTGATCTCCATGCTGTACTTGCCTTTTTTACTTGTTTGCCTACAAGGGAGAGGGTTGAGTACAAGTGACGAAATTTCGGCAATAGACACACAAATCCACCGGCCCGAACGTGTATTACAGAAATGTCATAGAACGCTCGCCACTAAAATAGGTAACGGCAGATCCCAAGCCCAATATTCGATCAAGCATTGCAAGCAAGCCGGGAAAATGCCCTCTCAAATTATTTACTAAACGGGTGGCACGCCGCAATAACTGCCAACAGCGCCACCACACAGGGCACTCTTATAGAACATGGGCGCAATGAGAAAGTTGGTCATACTAACCCAAACCCAAGTACCCTCTGTCTCGTGATCCATCTTCTCCAAGACTCGACACAAGCCTCCGCAAGCCTGCCACCTCCACCGTCCCTCTGCCAGGTAGCGCTAGCTCTCCACATACCCAAAGATGGTGCTCTGTTTCGCCGGGTACGAGGTATCGACCTCTTCACACGGTTCAGGTACACGAAATAGAATGATAACACAGGAGCAGTCGCTTCGGTTAATTAACAGGACACTGCATGAGAAAGAACGCTGGTGTGACCCATCCTCGAGTATTGTTGATCTGGGTGAGACTCACACGAATTAGATTACGGAACACTTAACATATACAAAGAAGCCAAATACTCTTTTATGTTCTTGTTAATTTGGAAAATAAAGAACATGCTCTCTATAATTGTGGTAGACCTTATGAAATTTTATGGATGCGAATGCTGGGATCTTACTGGAAAAATTTAAACAAATTAATTGTAGAAATGTGCTACCTTAGGAGATCGTGCAGACTGTGTCGGTGAGATCACACAAGAATTACACTAGTTACGGAAAAGACCCAGACTCAAGAAGGCATCACAGACAGAAGAACGGCAGCTCAACTGATATGGACATATAATGCGAATTACAGGTCACTGATGGCCATAGAAGAACTTGATGTACCACTCTCATGGAAAAATGACAAGAAGAAGACCGAAGTTTGCATGGCTGGATGTGGTAAAAGAGTCCATGAAAAAAAGATAAATAAAAGAGGAGGAGGCATGGGAAGATAGAAACCGATGGAGATAGATGTGTGGAACTCGGTGACAACTGTAAAAGCCATACAAGAAAAGCAAGAGAAAGACGGCCAGCATGTATAGTTTTTATTATTATCGTATACATCAATTACTACGAATTCAATACACGTTTAAACAAAAAAATACATACGCGGAACTATGTATACTATTTAAATACCAACCCATCCAAACAACACCAGAATGTCGGAAGGCTCACTCTAGTGGAGCGCCTCATTGGATACTTTATATAGACCCTTGATAATACTAGCCAAACGTCTGTTAGGACAGTCATTTATAATGTGAATCATTGTCTGAATTTCAGCACAGGCACGTGCACTTCCAGTTCGAAGCTCCACTTGTGCATGTTATGTTTGCCCACACCTTCTTCAGTCCAGTATCTGTTAAGCTTTACCCATACCTCGCTCGGATGATGAAAGGCTGGAATTATAATATTTGGGTTGTCAAAAATTTCATGATTCTACGTTTCCATGGCTTGCCACTTACGTTTCCACTCACTGTCACGGTTGAACCCAGTGGAGGGAATCTGCTTGCTGGGAAAGTTTGTAGAGAGTCGCCTTTCGCCGAAGATGAGCTGGATAGATGTTTAATAGTAATGGAAGCCAGCATGTAGATGTAGATCTGACGATTCACTTACAGTTGACGTACCTGTGTACCAAACTTGTGCTCAACATTCTGCTACAAAGTATACCAACACAGGGGATGTACCTGCCAACTTCTTCACGATGTTCACTTCTGTATGTACCTTCTTCGCCGTGCTGGAGAGATGTTTATGATATGTCAGCGTTCTGTACAATGAGACGACAAAGTGTTGGGTTGGTTTAGGTTGTTTGGGGAAGGAGACCAGACAGCGAGGTCATCGGTCTCATCAGATTAGGGAAGGATGGGGAAGGAAGTCGGCCGTGCCCTTTCAAAGGAACCATCCCGGCATTTGCCTGGAGCGATTTAGGGAAATCACGGGAAACCTAAATCAGGATGGCCGGACGCGGGATTGAACCGTCGTCCTCCCTACTGCGGGTCCAGTGTCTAACCACTGCGCCACCTCGCTCGGTGTGTTTTGGCTTATAATGGTATTTCACTATGCCAAGAGGACCAAACTGTGTGGTGCTCTTTGCTGATTCTCGACGATTAGAGAGACAGCAAAGACATCGTTCTATTTGAGAAACACTAAGTCTGAGTCGCCGTGTTTGAAAATATTCATAGACCTTAGTGACGCTACTTCTTACGTGTTTTTTACATTCAGAAAGGTCTTTGCTCTGATATGAAATTGCATATTCATCTGGATATTGGAATTTCTGGCAGGTCTAGGTCGACAAGTCTGCCGTGTAGAGGTGGAATAACACCGGAGCAAGAACAGAGCCTTCAGGCAACCCATCATTGGGTATATACCACTGCTCTAATTTTGACCGTGGCGTACTTTAAACCTCCGACTCTTCAGCATGCTGCCTAAGACGTTACCTAGAGTTCTACATAGTACTGTTTTCAGAGATTTCGCCATTAGGCCCTTGCGCCACACCATGCCATAAGCTACTGTTGCTGGCAGGTTAACGAAGACTATTACATTCTTCTGGAAGGCCGTTTCTGTACGGGTAGCCAAGGAGGGCAGTTGTTCACGGCAATATCTATAAGGACTAAATCCACGTTGTTCAGATGATACCACAGAATTAATTTGGTCTTGCATTCAGTTTAGCATCATTCTTTCCAGGAGTTCGTAGGCAGAGCTAAGTATGGTGACAAGCTTGTTTTATCGATGGGAGAGCATCACGGAGATGCAAATAACCCATAACATAACGAAAACTTGAAAATCGACGCAAATTACCCCCACAAATGTCATGAACCATTTTTAAGATGCGAGTCAAAGAATGCACTAAAAAACCGCACGTATAGTTCCCATAGGGATCTCGACGACAACATTACACTAGCTACACAGCACACACAAGAATTTAAACAAACATTCTCCCCACGATCCATATGCAACTGGAACGCCAAAAAGCCCTAAAAACTGGTACGATGGGCTATAACCCTGTGTCATGCACTTTAAAGTATTTTGCTGTGTATAGGCGTAGATGTAAGAGGTATTATAGTGGGATAAAAGTTTTCCAGAAACTATGACATACTCTTGTCCTCTTCCATTCTTCATGTATGCCAAGACGTGGCTTTGCTTTGACAGCAATAAGATGCTGTTCCTCTAGAGTCAGCAATAAAATTTAAATATGGATGCTTTCATTTTGTCGTGTGCAGCTGGTCGGAACGAGATGTTGCGGCCCGCAGCAGACAGCGGTGGCGGATTTCGGCGGGCTGCTGCGGACAAATCGCCTATCAAAGGCGGGCGACTGCGGCTGCGGCTGCGGCTGTCCGGAGGCGGATTAGCCGGCGCTCCAGATTGCGGGCTGAGCAAACAGCGCCGCCAGGATATTGCCGCCGCACGCCGCTGTTTGTCTGCGACGTCGCGTTGTCTTTTCTTTCCGCCACCGGCGTCGCTTTTGTCCCCTCACTACAGGCACAACACCAGTGCAGCAGCATTTTTTGTGTACCTCTCAATACAAGTCCGTAATCTGTACTTCTCGTTCCTCAATAGAAGCCCCTGCCCTACCAGCAAAATGTGTATAAAAACAGAAAAGCAATTTGTACAATCAGGGGCATTTACAAAACTGTGTACGTTTTCTACTCAGTAATTTTTATTACCAGATCCCATGAGGTACAATTTCACAGAACAGCTGAAGACTCAACACTGCCAAACTATTTTTGATTACATATTTATATGGATATGATGTCTGTTCTTTCGGACATGTCCGAAAGAACAGACACCATATCCATATCCATAAAGTTCTGGCAATACCGGCCATGACCTTCTTCTTCTGTGCGGACGCACACATATTACCCGAACTCTTAAGGGACTTAGTAAGAATGTCTTCCACAAGTAATGAGTGTGTTGGGCAGGGACATTACGAATGTAGTGTGCAGACATATAAGGTGAGAATGTGGGTCTCGCGGGAGGCATGTGCGAGATAGTCCCTATAGTCGCGCTGTCCTCCGTGCCCTCAGTGGCTCAGATGACTGCCAGTACGGTAGGTCAGCGTGTTCGGTCAGGGGGCTGCGTGCTCTCTTTAATAATAAAATCTGAGTCAAGGAATCAACGATCAACTTGAATGGTGTCTTGTGACGTCCACGCAGACCAAAGGCAACGAACTATATCGAACAAAATGAAAAAAAAAAAAAATGGATAGAGTGTTTGCCATGTAAGCAGGAGATCACGGGTGCGAGTCGTTGACGGGGCACACATTCTCACATTCCCCGTTGATGTATATCAACGCCCGTCAGCAGCTGGAGGTATTCTAATTTCATTTTTTATTATTGTTCCATGTTGTCCTACCCAACGCCCAGTGCTGCTAGAACGTGTTAATGTTTCTCCAGACAGTAAGATAATACGCGGGGCGTTCAATAAGCAATGCAACATACATCTTATCTGAAAGCAGGTTGGTTTTATTCAGTATTCCAATACGCAATATTGTTGCTCACTCATTTTGTTACAAAAACGCTATTTTTCAATATACTTTCTGTTAACAAAAAAATTATCACGATCAGTTTCGTAACGTGCAAGCAACTCCTCACATACGATCGTCCGTTACTCTTTATGGTCGTCTGTTACGTGGCGAAGAACCCAGCGGACACATACCTTTCATGACAAAAAATAAAAACACCTACACCCGTCCTTATGATTTTATTTTGTCGCTACCCGTTTCGACACATCATTGCGTCATCTTTACGCTGTTTTGATGCGGTATTGGTTGATATGATCCCCATGCATAACCCATCAGTTGCCAGCATTACTGGATTCGCAGATAATGTCTCACCACTCCAACCATCAACTGTCAACTACGTATCTGAATGGTTCTCGTGTCAGTTCTCTGTCTTTCGTCGCTCCTTAGCTGCTTCTAAATTCATGGGTGATATTTTCCGTCTTTGCAACTAAATGGAAGGCAGTTTGTGTTTTATCGTAGGCGCTTCGCTTCTTTTACTTATGAAGCATCTGCAGTGGCCTGTAATACGTGTTACTTTATGTAGTAACAAGTATTTTACTATATCTCGTTTCCTTATGTTTTACTCTTGTTTTTCAGGTCAGAAACAAATTTTGCAGTAGAAGTTTCGTGAGGTTAAATTATCGTTTGGTGTTACGATTTCCAGTGCTGCTAGTCTCTCTCTCTCTCTCTCTCTCTCTCTCGCTCTCTCTCTCTCTCTCTCTCTCTCTCTCACACACACACACACACACACACAAATTCCAAATGAGCAAATATCGAACCACACACACACACCAATGTGCACACACAGCACTAACAAAAGACGAAAGGTAAACCTCCAGCGACAGTTGGCAACACTATAAGTCCAACACACAATGACAAGTGAAGTAAATGTGATAAGTATTGATGAAAAAACTCCGGAAATCGGTCACTTGGAGAATGGGGACCGAGTCAACTCTTCTCTAGGACCACGCACATGCGCTAGCAACATGGGAAATCGTCAGTAACACCAAACGACAATTTAATCTCGCGAAACTCGTACTGAAAAAGTTGTTTCTGGCCTGTCAAACAAGAGAAAAAACATAAGAAAACGTAACATAGTAACCGTAACTACTGAATAATGCATTTATTACATACATAAAAACTAACATGCATTACAGGCCACTGAAGATGCCTCATAATTAAAAGAAGCGAAACGCGTATGGCAAAACACAAACTGCTTTCCATTTAGTTGCAAAGACGGAACATATCACCAATGAAGTTTGAAGCAACTAAGGAGCGACGGAAAAATGGAGTTAATTTTTAAATGTGTACGAGGTGTGGCTAGAAAAAAACCGGACTAGTACTGGTGAAACAATAAAACGAATGCAATAAGGCTGAAAGTCGCGTGGCCTGTCACGTGACTCTCGCTCCGCCTGCTGCTCGAGTTTCATCTGCCTCCTGCACTCAGTCTGCCCGTGGCGTCTGTTTTAAGTAGTTGACGTTTTGTCTGTGCGTCGGAAAATGTTGAGTGTACAGAAAGAACCGCGTGTCAACATCAAATTTTGTTTCAAACTAGGAAAATCTGCAAGTGAAACGTTTGTAATGTTACAACAAGTGTACGGCGATGATTGTTTATCGCGAACACAAGTGTTTGAGTGGTTTAAACGATTTAAAGATGGCCGCGAAGACACCAGTGATGACACTCGCACTGGCAGACCATTGTCAGCAAAAACTGATGCTAACATTGAAAAAATCGGTAAACTTGTTCGACAAGATCGCCGTTTAACAATCAGAGCAGTGTCTGAGTTAACAGGAGTTGACAAGGAAAGTGCTAGGCAGATTCTTCATGAAAGTTTCAACATGAACAAAGTGTGTTCAAAAATGGTTCCAAAGTGTCTCACAGTTGAACAGAAGGAACGCCGAAGAATGATTTGTTCTGCCTAACACTTTCTTTGTCAACTCCTGTTAACTCAGACACTGCTCTGATTGTTAAACGGCGATCTTGTCGAACAAGTTTACCGATTTTTTCAATGTTTGCATCAGTTTTTGCTGACAATGGTCTGCCAGTGCGAGTGTCATCACTGGTGTCTTCGCGGCCATCTTTAAATCGTTTAAACCACTCAAACACTTGTGTTCGCGATAAACAATCATCGCCGTACACTTGTTGTAACATTACAAACGTTTCAGTTGCAGATTTTCCTAGTTTGAAACAAAATTTGATGTTAACACGCTGTTCTTTCTGTACACTCAACATTTTCCGACGCACAGACAAAACGTCAACTACTTAAAACAGACGCCACGGGCAGACTGAGTGCAGGAGGCAGATGAAACTCGAGCAGTAGGCGGAGCGAGAGTCACGTGACAGGCCACGCGACTTTCAGCCTTATTGCATTCGTTTTATTGTTTCACCAGTACTAGTCCGGTTTTTTTCTAGCCACACCTCGTATACGCTTATTGTTTCAAAATGTTACGAAGATGAGAGTTTAGGCACGGTACCCATTGCTCGGAAATCAATGGAAACGGCATCCACAAAAAGCCTGGACCGTGGCCAGTGATCGATGATCGACCACGGCTTCCAACGTCTCACGGTGAGAGAAATAGCGAGACGCCAACAGGTGCCTCAGCAACGTCACGGTGGTGTTAAGTTCACCACGCTGCTGCTTTCTAGGGTCGGCATCCTATCCGATGCCGCATTCAACACGGACAAGCCAGGTTGACTGACATTTCCAAGGCACAGACATAGCTCCGAATACAGTAATACGAGACCTATGCTAGACTCTATTCTGTCAAACAAAATTCTGTACCGGCTGCGGAAGCTATATGTTATGACATCTGACGTCAGCTTCCATCACAGTGAAATTTTCTTAGTTTACTTGCAATCTCCTTTCCTTCGCGGTTAGATTCCTTATAAGATAAGTAAGTACTTGAGCTGATGTCCATCAGCGTTGCGCACAATGCCCCAGTTTCGATTAAGATTTTGGAATTTTTTCCCTGTTTATCAATCAAAAGCCTGAACTAAAACCCCTGTCCTAAATTTCCCCATTCCTAGCTCGGCCAACTCCCATGAGTAGGAAATGAAAGTGGTATGTCCCAAAAACACAGACATACATTTTTAATTTATGCCTATGAGGACGAACAACATCGTACTAGAGTGCAACTGTAACTGTTACAGTGTCCCAGTTGCGATGGAACGTTCACGGGGGGGTCTCCATCGATTATCAGGCGAATGTTGAAACGTGATGCTGCCTCCCAATCTTTTCCAAGTGGGCACACCTCGGTCTCACTTCCAACTACCTGGGATATTCGGATGAAAAGAACGAAGTTGTCAAACAACCCACGTCGCTGTAATGAGTGTTGAACGATAGGCATAAAAATGCGATTTTTCCGAACAACAGCGGCGTCCACCATTGACATCGTATTGCCTGCGATTCGCAGTAGCTTTCACACACTGTATATGTCGAGCAAATACGTTACACACACACACACACACACACACACACACACACACACACACACACGCACACACATCGTATATTTCTTCTGTCGTAGAAGCTAATTAACAAATTTTGAACATAGCTGCTGTTCAGTAACAGTGAATGCTAAATAAGTCATTTGAGAAAATCAGCCAGGCAGTTGCAGGTATAAAAGTTTATTAACAACCCTTGACCATGGTGTCAAAAACTGTAAAATTTCTGTTCAGAAGTACGTAGACCAATTGAGGAACTTTTCCTAAATCATAGTTGTGCAGTCCTAAAACATCGACTGCACTCCGATCAGCCTAGCGCCACAAAACGGCGTGAAGAATGCGCTGGCCCGCGCGCCATTGTTAAGAAAAAAAAATGGTCCAAATGGCTCAGAGCACTATGGGACTTAACATCTGAGGTCATCAGTCCCCTAGAACTTAGAACCACTTAAACCTAGCTAACCTAAATACACCACACACATCCATGCCCGAGGCAGGATTCGAACCTGCGACCGTAGCAGTCGCGCGGCTCCGGACTGAAGCGCCTAGAACCGCTCTACCACCGGGGCCGGCCGTTGTTAAGAACGGGCAGCGCCTTAGCTCCAGGAAGACAGAGTTCGTCGCGTCCTGTCAACGCTGATTTAATCAGCAGTCCATCGCGTTCGGGCCCAGATCGATCGCAGATATCGGGAGCATCAGTACTGAGTATTAGGAAGACGATACTTAGCCTGCGTTCTGCGAGTAGTGTGGATTGACGAAGTATGAAGGAAGCACAGGAATCAAGAGAAGTTAAATCATATTTACATTCTGTTTAGAAATAAAGCGTCCTTCTAATCTGAAAGTGGTTTGTAGAGATAAGTTTGCACTGCTGCTACGGGCCTTCGCAACTTCTCTCCTATCTTGTTTGTGTCGTTGCTGACTCCCACAGTTGTCGACACAACGATGGTTAAACACAATTATCAAAGTGTACAGGATGTACAAAACCACTGGATAAAAAGATAATAAACAAAAATTACGACACGTAAAATCATACACTGGTGACGGTAAATTTCAGAGCGAAAATTCTCATGTCAATTAACATGGTATGTGTGATCATCAGTAAAACCAAATAACGTCTTCATATTACAATTTACATGAAATTAAAAGACAGTGTGACAACCCGTATACGGCTGGCGCCATGTGGCGACAGGTAAAGGTGTCGCTGCGCACGAAACAGGAAACAGGTGACGTTTCTGCCCCAAAGATACAACTGCAACTGGTTGTTTGATTTTCTCCAATAATTGATTTAAATTAACAAATAATTCCTGTGCCTTATTCTGACGAAGGTTTTTTGTAGGTGTGCCTTGGTTATATGGCAAGCACTGGTAGCGTAAATCTGCTTCCAAAATATTCCCAGTTTTGCTAAGCTGGCTGTAAAGAACCTCACTCTGCAATAGGCCACACCACTAACAGTCTATCCCTAGCGGTAGGTAATGAAAAGTACATTGGGGAACCTCACTCTCGAATCTGTCGGTACAGACTTCATGTTTATTACAAAAATTTAGCACATTTCGATCAATGATAAGCTGCGATTCTACGAAGCCACAGGTTTCGCTTTGAAGAGCGCGACAGTAAATTCTGTGATATCTTAAAATTTACTTCTGTTAACCCACTTCGAGAAATATTGTTCTGTCATTTTTCTCTGATAATTTTTCTTACAATCCAACAGGATTTTCTCATTCGTTCTCACGTTCTTTTTCCATTTTTAGCAAAAACTTTTGGTACATTATTGATATTTTTTCTTGTGAGTACGAGTAAATCGTTGAATAATATATGCTGATTTTGACTTCCTCGTTGTATACTACTTATGAAAACCTGATGGGAGTGTTGAGATAATTCAACGATTAGACTCATCATCTTGTGACCAGATGATAATGAATATTGAGACGGAGATTTTTTGTCCTCTCTGTAGAATCGATTCCAGTAGTGTTTATTAATATATTGTCTATGGATGTAATGCTAATGCAATATACACGGTCGAGCACGTTAATGTGACCACCTTCTGTGTCGTGGACCACTGCGAGACACGCAGGAAGACAATCAGCGATGTTCTGGAAGTTACCGACTGGGATATGGAGCCGTCCCGACTGAAGTGACGTAGCCAGCTGCGTTAGGTTTGTCGGTTGAGGATCCATTGCGCGAACAGCTCTGTCGTGTTGCTCCAACAGATTCTCGACTGGGTTTAAATCCGGGGAATTTGGTGCCAAGGGGAATACGGTAAACTAGCTGTGGTACTCTTCGAACCAAGCACTCACACTGCGAGCTGTGTGACACGTAGCATTGTCCTACTGGTAGACGCCATAGTGCCAAGGACACACAAGCTGCTTGTAGAGGTGGATGTGGTCCCCAAAGACAGATGCATACTTGTGTTGATCCATTGTCACTTCCAGAATGACGAGATTACCCGAGGAAAGCCACGAAAATATTCCGCAGGCCGAAACGGTCCCTCCTCCGGCCTAGACCTTTCCGACCGTTGTTGCAATGTTTTTGATTTCAGACGTTTCACGTCGTACACGCCATGGGCCATCTGCCAGATGTACGTCACGTATCTGAAAGGGGCACCTGCCGCCACCCACTGAACGTCCAGTTGCGTGCAAATTATAGCCTTCGTCGCCGATGAATGGCAGTCAGCATGGGTGCATGAACCTAGCGCTCGCTGCAGAAGCCGACACGCAGCAACGCTCGCAGGCCGGTCGTTGAGGAGACACTGGTGGTAGCCGCTTGGTTCGTCTGGGCTGTCCGTTGTTCAAGATTTGCACGTCTGTTCGCCCGTGCACGTCTTAGCGGCAGTCGTTCAGCTTTGTCATCTGTGGCCCGTAATGCGCCACAGCTGCCTCGGCGCCAGTATTGGATAGCGTCATTCTTCCATACACGGTATACTTTAACGACGGCGCCATTCCAACAGTTTACTAATTTAGCCGATTCGGCCCGAAAGCCAGTGATTGTACCGTTTTGAACGTCACATAAAACCCTTGGTTTCTGCATTACGTTTACAACTGTACAGCTTTAGCATACCGTGTGTGAGTGATTACTGCACGTTGACGTCGACAATAGGCTGCGGTCGCCTTAATGTAATTGATTTCTTTTTCTACACAAATTCTAAAATGAAGCTTGTATTTTAATGAAATATAATATGATCTGTAATATTATGTTTTATTGTTGTTTGTGGTGTTAATATAAATTTTGTGTTTTAAGTACAAGACGCGTTATGACCCATTGGGATAGAAATTAACATCTCTGTATTTAAATACGAGCAGAAAGACAACTGCAGTTGGGCGAGGGATTTACAACACGAAAATACGGTAATGGAGGAATAGGCTGTTTTTTCGAAAGAAATACCTGTTTCGTGGGAACGGATGGGCGGTAAAGTGTCGAGAAGAGTACTACTGGCATACTGTAACGAGAAGTGAAGATGCACTGTCTTTGGAGAGTGTAGCAGCCTAATGAAGAGGTTGTCTTAGTGGGTACAACTGTGTCATTCAGAATATTAGGTTTCTAAATTATTCGGTGAGAAGAGGATGGAGGGCGATGCAAATGACCATTAAGTATCAAGAGAAGAAAGAGTGATCAGAAGAATTAGAATTACTTGGACTTTTTACTAAACAAGTGTGGGCGGACGGTGAGGTAGAAGAGGAGGGTCTAGGTGGATTGTGGTAGCCAAGTGAACAGTGTCTATAGAAAAGTTATAGTTGCGCAAGCTTTCATGTTAGCGAGACGAATCGTAACTTTGCAAACATGTCAGAACTATCATTGTAAGAGCATAGCACATGTTGAAAGTGAAAACTTTAAATTGACCCTCGTCAGGTATAATAATTTAATTTAATAATTTAGTAATAATTTAATTTGTATTTAATAGCTCATTACATCTCATTCTTACCTCCTATCTGAAGTGTCTTAAACTGATTCTTTTTGCCGAACATTGGTACAAATTTGTATTTTGCCTTCAACAAATTTCCACTTGGTTTATTTAATTTTTCCAGGCGATACATTCCCTCACTAATTGAAGACGGAGATGTGGCGGAGATCTTATTGCCAGCAGTCGGAGAAAATGGAATCGCGACTGTGCAAGCTGCAGAACTCACCCGTTTCACATCTTCCGTTTCAAATCAAAACAAATAGACAGCTAGTACAGAGTTATACAATTGCTATAGATTTGCCGAGACAATTTCCACTCGCTCAATGAAAACATTACGGGTGGCAAAACTTCAAAAGATAGTCAGCTATTTATTGCCAGTTGAAATATTCATGTGCTACAGTACAAAGCAAACTCTCGGCTACATTTATATTACATTCCTGTTTATATGTAGAACAGGGTAGAAATTTTTTATCATGATTTTTTATTAGCTTAAATGTTCGTTGGAGAGTTTATTTTCACGATTAATTCCTATAAATTGTGCAATAAATGTTACAATATTTTAAAACACATGGGGGAGGGGGGGTGGGTGGGGGTCTGGTGCATCAGAGGACTCGAATGAAACCAACGACGGAACAGGGGTCCTGTTAGTTTCGGATAGTATCAGAGATGGCATTAGTATTAACTAAAATACTGGTGTTGACAAGAGTTCTCTCAGTGACAAGATTCGTTTACAGTATATAGTCTCAAAACACGTGCTTATCTCGCGTCCGTTTGATTTGTCATTTCGCCTGTTTTTTATAACAAGTAAAACGCGAGTTCTTGAAAATGACAAACAAACCAATTTGTAAAGATAGAAAAGGTTCGAAAAGTAATCCCCATCCTTCAAAAAACGATTGGTAAGCGGAAGCTACTATTTTGATAATTTTTTTTCAGAATGAGAGTGTTTCAACATCGACGAAAAAATGCCGATTAAAGGTTTGTTCAGTTTCATTGGTAAGAAATACAAGTTGAAACTTTAAATGCTTGTTTTTTGGAGTTGGAAGTGGCTATAACTCATTAAATATACATGCAATTACATAATACTTTTTGTAGCTTGTGAGTCGGCGTTTTTTCTACTGTAATGCAAAGGATTTTTGTGATATATTTTAACTTCAATTTTTGGAGCACGTTTTTATCTACATCTGCATCAGCATCTACATCTACATCTACACCCTGCAAATCAACTTGAGGTTTATGGAAGAGAGTATGTCCCATTGTACCATTTATTATGGTTTCTTCTTGTTCCATTCACGTATGGAGCGCGGGAAGAATAATTGTTTGAACGTCTCTGTGAGTACATTAATTATTCTAATCTTATCTTCACAATCTCTGTGCGAGCGATAGGTATGTGGTTGTAGTATATTCTTACAGTAATTATTTAAAGCCGGTTCTTGAAACTTTAATAGACTATCTGAACCTACATCTACATAAGTACTCCGCAAGCCACCGTACGGTGCATGGCGGAGTGTACCCTGTACCACTACTAGTTATTTCCTTTCCTGTTCCACTCGCAAATAGAGCGAGAGAGAAACGACTGTCTATATGCCTCCGTATAAGCCCTAATTTCTCGTCTCTTATCTTTTTGATCCTTGCGCATAATGTATGTTGGCGGCAGTAGAATCGTTCAGCAATCAGCTTCGAATGCCGGTTCTCTAAATTTTCTCAATAGTGTGTCTCGAAAGGAACGTTGCCTTTCCTCCAAGGATTTCCATTTGTGTTTTCGAAACATCTCCGTCTCACTTTACGTATGTTCGAACCTACCGCTAACAAATCTAGCAGCCCACCTCTGAATTGCTACGACGTCTTCTTTCAATTAGACCTGGTACGGATCCTAATCATTCGAGCAGTACCCAAGAATAAGTAGCACCAGCGTCCTATATGCGGTTCCCTTTACAGGTGAACCACTCTTTCCTAAAATTCTTCCGATAAAGTGAAGTCGACCATTCACCTTCCCTACCGCAGTTCTCACACGCTCGTTTCATTCGATATCACTTTGCAACGTGATGCTCAGCTACGTATTTAAAGGACTTGACTGTGTCGAGCAGGACACTGGCAATATTGTATCCGGATATTACAGGTTTGGTCTTCCCGCATTCTCGGGATTGTTTACGTCTATGTTCAAGAGTATTCCAGTTAAGTTCCTTCTGTATGACTCTCACTCTCTCCCACGGATTAAACAAACCTATGACTATGCGTGCTGCCTTCTCTATATACGTTCAGCATCCCCTCTTAGTCCCACACACTTGAGCAATATTCCGTTTATAGGGACTTTTGTGTCGAAAAAAAAAATGGACTTTTACTCGTACTTCAGAGTGGAGCCATTTTGTCAAAAAAACATTTTTTAAAAAATATCTCCATGTACTATGTTAGGCAACCTCACCAGTTTCAAAGCAATTTTTGAAATTTTCTTCTATGCCGAAAATTGTGGTATTCAGAATTCCCACCAACCGCCCTCGCACTCCACGAAGGCGTTTCATCATTGTCGTGTAGTGTCCTTTGGATGATACATGTTTACCTTAAAAAAACATAATACAATATTAAGGTTGTACGATGAAGGTGTTAAGCCAGTTTTGCAGTTAGTTTATTTTATTTTAGTTATTTTTTCAAAGAAATAGAAATAATGAATAACATTTCAAAAGTCTAGCGGCATCCTGGTCTGCCTCTTTAATCTGAGCCAGCTTAACACTTGTTACTCCACAAAGAAACTTTAATTTCTGTAGGTCTCATGCCGAGTAAGATTTTTTAGTACAGATCGTATGCCAGTACATTGAAACAGTTGACGGAAATCCAACATAAGCATATTCCAATCTTCCAATATACGAGAGACGATGTGCACATTGAGAAGTTAAACGCATATTCATATCCAGTACATAAAAAATGGCTCTGAGCACTATGCGACTTAACTTCTGACGTCATAAGTCCCCTAGAATTTAAAACTACTTAAACCTAACTAACCTAAGGACATCACACACATCCATGCCCGAGGCAGGATTCGAACCTGCGCCCGTAGCGGTCGCGCGGTTCCAGACTGTAGTGCCCAGAACCGCTCGGCCACACCAGCCGGCCATTACATAAAACAGTTAATCATTATTGTAATTCGTTACTGCTAATTTTATAATCTGTTTGTCTTGTAAGCGGGTATGAAATGGAATGAAAGTGTGTACATCTGACTCCAAGCACTGCAGTTTCAAAGAAAGCTGCCTATTACAGTGGGTCAGAAGTGCTGTGGTGACGTATTTGTTTACAGCAGTTCCGGTACACAACTGTCACGCCGACCCGTCCGCAAGGCTCAGCGTCGCCAAGACCACCTCCAAAGATGTCGAGCGCAGCTCTGGACGAAACATCAATAACCGAAAAGTTTCTTGCATCACGGCCATATAACACGGAAGGCTCACGAGAAAATAGAAGAAATTACTGTTTTGGAATCTTAACCCTCTTGGATAAATTTCTGCGGACGCCCGTAGCCACCGACCACGAATGCCGTGCAGCACTTAGCGCCAGTATTGAACCCTTTGGTCAGACTGCAGTATTGGCTTCAGTGGACGGCAGATCGCAGATGAAACACGCCTGCGGCGGAGCAAGGCGTCGATGAGTTTTTGCGAGGCCTCAGCGCCGCGCGCCCTTCGTTACGCAGCGGCAAGTGGCCCGCGCTGGCCGGTCCGCCGTCGGCGGACGGTCGCGGACCTTATGATTGCGGCTATATTTCTTGTTATCTCCGGTCGCCATTCCTGTAATGCTGAGTAACGGCGGTCCCTGTCCCCGCCCCCGCTCCCCCGGAATACTTGAACGAGATTTAAGAGCGCCGCTCTGTTGCCGCTTACCGGCGTATTTATTTCAATTCGGGTTATTTATACAGCGGGCGCCCGCATGCGCTGCCCGGCACCGGGGGGCGGAATGGCCCAAAGAGGCTGTCTGCGAGGAGCCGGCGAGGCTTTATTTTCCGTGAAACTACTTCCAGCCGCCTTCCATTCTCTGCTCCCGTGCGCCGCTGCGCCGCGGACTTTCTGCAGGCTTTCTTACTTGCACCCTCTCTCCATTCGTACGTGCGTGATGATACTTCGAAGTTACTATGTGATCGATTTGCAGTATACATGGCGTAAACAATATAAGGACTAAACCATGAAATGTTGCCAGCTGTAAGTCTTGTAATTTAGCTAGATGCGTACAGTACAAGCCGCTTTCGACAGTCCATTAAGATGTTACACACAATGAGAAACAGCTTATTTCAGGCGCACTGATTGCGAATTAGAAGTAGAAAGCGAAGCAGTCATTTATCATCCACAACCAAACAGTATAGACGTCAAGCAATTCAGAGTTCGGTAGAGTTCTAGAGTTCCAGCGAACAGAATAAATCTAGCAACAGCCGCTTCGGATGAACGCTGCTAGTGACCACTAAACTTGATTAGTCATGTACAGGAAGAAGAACTTGCCTAAGCTTGCCTGTACGTACCTCACTAGGGCAGTTGGTCCATATCGTATATTTATCCACATGTACCTATATCTGTGTGTCACTTACAAGGTGACAAGTAAGTGAACCTTAGGTTTCAGTTATAATAATAGAATCTGGGGGTTTCATAGTTCGTGGTCTGTAGTACCATACATTGCTGTGTATACCTGAAGCTTAACAAAGCTGCAGCCCGGGGTGGCCGTTTGTTCCATAACTGATGATAAGCCTTACCTATGTTTTATGCTTATAGAAGTTATGAACTAGAGTGTGTGCTTTTCTGCGTGTTCCTTGCTATCACGTGAAAGAGCAATAAAAAGCATATCAGTAAGCCAACCCAGAGTCTCATTTCCTCTATAATCATACTCTTTAGCCTAACATCCGAGTCATTCTGTACAGTCTCCAACCATTGTCTCCAACCACATCTCAGCTTCACACCGTCGCTGTTTCTCTCGTGTACGCAGACGCTAATGTAGCAAGAAAAGAATGATCAAAAATCCCGTTTCCCCTCTGATCTGAGCTAACCAGGGCAGGTTACAACAACGATAACAGTTTATGTCGGACAACAGTGGCGTAGATAAGTCAAGATGAACAACTTGATACGTGACAATTGCTGCCTATCAATTGGCCTACAAAAGCTATGGGAGACACACACTTGCATATAAAATGTTAAGACTTTTGAGTAACAGTGAAGAGAGAAGACCACTGAACCTTTTAGGCTTGTCTTGACTTCCACGTATTTTCTTTTTAATGGAGAATACTACGAACAAACGGAGGAAGTCGCCATGGGTAGCCCACTCTCACCGGTGGTAACGAATTTGTACATGGAGAACTTCGAGGAGGAAGCCCTGTCGTCATCCGAATGGAAACCTACTTGCTTTTTCCGTTACGTGGACAACACGTTCGTCATCTGGCCACATGGTATGGATAAACTCTTTGACTTCCTTACACATCTAAACTCCATACACCCCAACATCAAATTCACTATGGAGACTGAAACGGAGGGTAAATTACCTTTCCTTGACGTCTTGGTCAAGAGAAGGGCTGACGGCACCCTAGGTCATGGGGTGTATCGGAAGACAACGCATACTGATCTGTATTTGCACGCAGACAGCTGCCACCACCATTCACAGAGAAATGGGGTACTTAAAACTCTTGGACATAGGGCGCGCACTATCTCTGACGCTGAGAGTATACCCCAGGAATTAGAACATCTGAGAACTGTATTTCGAAAAAATGGGTACTCAGAGTAGCAGATTCAACGTTCTCTCCGCCCAACCACTACAGCACAACCTGTGGAGATGGATGAAATCACGAGGGAGGAGGTAGGCACTGCGTTTATTCCATATACAGACGCACTCTCGGGGAAAATCTCCCGCGTTTTGAAGAAACACCGGGTCGGAACTATGTTTTGTCCTCCGAATAAAACTCGTGCACTGGTGGGGAGCGCCAAAGATGACCTCGGTTTGAGAAAGGCCGGCGTGTACCAGATTCCGTGTCAATGTGGCAAGTCGTATATTGGTCAGACGATGCGTACCGTCAAGGATCGATGCCGTGAACACCAGAGGCACACTCGACTGATGTATCCGAGCAAGTCGGCGGTCGCTGAACATTGTTTGTCGGAAAATCACGGTATGGAGTATGAACGCACGAGGATTCTGGTGCAGACGTCGAGATACTGGGACAGCGTTGTTAGAGAGGCCATCGAAATTCGCACCAATGACGATCTCACAAACCGTGACTGTGGCTATAATCTTAGCAAGGCTTGGGAACCAGCGATTGGGTTACTCAAGAGTAAATCGAGCAAACGTATAATTGTGACGACCACGGCGGACAGAGCCATCACACCGACGTCATCTCAGACGCCGTCGCAATCTGTTCCACCGCGCGATCGTGGCGCGGGGCGCGGACGGCGGAGGGAGTGCGCCGCGGGCGGAGGGTATTTAAATCGGCCGCCGCCGCGACCGAACCCAGTTCCCCCTGAGCAGCCATAGCGTACGGATCTCCGTACCGGCACGTTCACAAGAGCTCAGTCCGTCAGTTCACCTGATGATGGCGACATGTCTGATCGCCGAAATATTGTGCCCGTTGGACACTGTAGACCGGCAGTACACCCGTGGATATTTTGATTAACAGTGAAAAGGATATGGCACATATCAATGTAACAAAGAACAAAGACTGACTGCATTATTACAAGGAAATGTGGACTGATGAAATGAACACAGAAAATAATGGAGATCTTGAAACAAATCCGGATCATCTGGAATTCCAAGAATTAGAACATGCTCTCAGATATACAAAGAACTGAAAAGCAATAGGAAACTATGGCATTAACAGCGAACTAATAAAATATTCTTCAGTAGCATCTAAAAATAAGTTCCTCGATTTTTGAATCTTTGCTGGATAACAAAGGAAATACCAAAAGAGTGGAAGATCTCACTCATAAAACCAATATTTAAAGAAGGAGACAGATTAAAATCCAAAAATTATAGAGGCATATCACTATTAAATTCAGTGTATAACATCTATGCTAGAATAATAACCGAAAGACTAAAACCCATAATGGAGTGCCTGCTGTCAGAGAACAAATTGGATTCAGAAAGGGGAGAAGCTGTACAGACAACATATTTATGCTACAGAAAATTATAGAAAAATATAAGGAATTCAATAAAGAAACGCACATCCTTTTCGTCGATAATGTAAAGGCTTTTTAGAAAGTAAATAGCAATTTTGGGAAATTTTAATAAGAAGAGGTATACCAATACACATTGTATAGGTAGTTCAAAAGATGTATGCTAACACAAGAATCCAAATAATTGGGGATAATGAAGAAACAACAAAGGTTATTAATTTAGGAGTTCGACACGGTTGCAGCCTCTCTCCACTGCTTTTTAATATATACATTGACATTATACGGCAATGGAGAATGAAGCTGAAGAACTATACATATAACTTCAACCAAAAAGATTACATTATGACTTTGTTATTCGCAGATGATCAATTGTTAATTTCGAATAATGAAGATGGACTGCAGAGATATGACTATGAACTATACAACCATGCCAGATACATAATATGTCAATATCAATATAAAAAAAAGCCATGGCTTTCTGCGGAAACAATCCAGTAAGAACAAAAATAATTATAGACAACAAGATTGTAGAGCAAGTAGATAGATTCAAATTTCTAGGAACCATGCTGTCGTACAGGGGAGACCTAGATCAAAAAGACAACACTGAGAAATTTAACTACTTAAATGGAACTATCAGAAGAGCCCTCCAACGTAAAGCAAGAACACAAACATATCTAAAATTTTATAAAGTTATGCCAGTACCAACATTACTGTATGAAAGTGAGTCTTGGGTAATGAAAAAGAAAGATGAAATAAGATTACAAGCAAATGAAATGAAATTCCTCAGGTACATAGCAGGATACACCAAGGTAGACTACAAAAGAAATACAGATATCAGGAAGGAATTAAATATTTTCGATGTAAACAGTAAGGTTTACGAATACCGACAAAAATGGATATCCCATCTGTTACGGACAAATCAAGATTACCACAACATTTTTGGCGATATGCTCCTCAAGGTAAAAGATGCATTGGAAGACGTGAAAAACGATGGAAGGACAAGGTGTAGCTGCAACAGGCTGAGGAAAAGCCGAGTGCATGACGGGAGAAGAAGAAGAAGAAGAAGAAAGCCAACCGTGCACTGCGAGATTTTAAGTGTCCTATATCAGTGGCCAACGTGTCTGCTACGCAGAGGATCCGGGTTCCTAATGAAAGGGAAATCGCTGAGAAAAATTTAGAAACGAAAGCAATACCAGAAAAGGCCAGATACACGTGGTATAAAGTGATTAACCGGTTGTTGCGATATGGGACACTGCAAGGAACATGATTCGACTGGTCAGTAGAACGGTCATATGCAGTATACAGCTCTTTAGCGCCATGACACTCAAATGGAAACCGTTTCCCAAAGCAAAGCGGCAAGCAACAACGTGGATCATGGCGCACGCAATTCATATAATTTTGAACTTAAATTAACGAACGTACGGTGTTCACCAGCTGCGACATAGTCGCGTATATGAACAATGATTCAGTACTGTCAAATGTTTTTTTATTCCAGTCTTTGATCACAATATCAATTCTTTTGATGATGACCGGTTTCAGTCAGATCGACAATATAAAAATATATACACCTAGTAAGCAATGTGTCTTTCAACACAATACAGCATTACGTATCACAATATACTATCATACAACCAGGGAAATGTACAGATAAAATACGGTAAAACGTACCTTTTTCTACACCATGTCCTAAATTGATAAGGCCGTAATGGCATCGTCAAAACATATAAATATATTCAGCACAGCATCGTCACATAGATCTAAAATAAGGTGTAGAATAAGCCACATCGTCAACACTGGTTACTGAAGTATAGTAGCTACCAGAAATATGTTTGCCTACATCCTTCATAGATGTCGCTACTGTGGGCTTAGATGTAGTCATCATTTACGTAAGGAACATAGTCTGATAAAACACATGAGGTAAAATACATGTAGCAGACTTTTAAATATTGATAACTTTTATAGAAACCAGTTGTGATACAGTAAAAGACGAATACAGTTACCCATATAAAATTATTAAAACGACATATATAAAGATAATAGGTCTGACACTTTCATGGTGGATTTATGGTCAAAATTAATATACGTAATACATTTCCTGTAGCAACCTATAAATTACCTATGAAAGATGAAGGCGCCATTCAGACACAGTGATCATCTGAACTGCACGAAGTGCCCTAGCACGCCTCTCGTCAGATCCAAATATTCTCAACCTATCAACACATTACTAATGTAGTGCCCCTTGCCCATTATTTTCATCACTCTGGGCATTTGGCCGATTGCTGTAAGAGTTCGAGCCTGGTGTCCATACGCACTGAAGAGATCGTCCGTCTTCGGCGTAATTATATATATGTGGTGTCGCTTCTTTCAGACATGTCCGAAAGAACAGACATCACATATATACAATTTGAGTCTGTTTATTGGCTTGATAGACCGTAAGTGTTCCATATCAATTTGCCTCGCCTTCACCTACCCACTGTAGTACTTTGTAAAAAAAATGGCTCTGAGCACTATGGGACTTAACATCTATGGTCATCAGTCCCCTAGAACTTAGAACTACTTAAACCTAACTAACCTAAGGACATCACACAACGCCCAGCCATCACGAGGCAGAGAAAATCCCTGACCCCGCCGGGAATCGAACCCGGGAACCCGGGCGTGGGAAGCGAGAACGCTACCGCACGACCACGAGATGCGGGCAGTACTTTGTAAACAGTTATTGTTTAGAGAGTGTATAAACAATCAAGCATGGCGGCACATCGTGTAAGTTTGCTACCATTTCATGTCTATGGCACTGTGCGGCGCGTAAACATTCGAAAATGCCTATATAAACTGGAACTATACTGATGGCAAGAGGAAGTGCTACAACATTAATACCTCGACCTAACACCACGAAAACGATACAAAAGTATTTCCAGGCATATGGGATGTTCCGATTAAAATTATATTCTTATGCTAGCTCCTTTTAACCAGTTTCTGTACACAGAGTAGCTGCTCTTCAGATGAAGAAAGACATGAATACGCGATGGGTATTGGGTGTGTCTAACGTTGCTGCATTTTCAGGTGGGTGTCTCAATACACCATGCTAAGGAGCGTTGCACGTACAGGTTGATGCTATATTTCAGACGTTACGAAAGTTCGAAAAACTGGCATGAGGGACATGGGAGCATCATACGACAGATCGCAGAGCCAGGTGGTTGTAGTGCAGTAACTGCAGAACGAGTGGTGATGAAGTGGACTCAAGACAACAGAGTGCCGGGAACGGTCGGGACAGTTCCTTGCAGAAGGACCAAATCACGAGGAGATTGTAGTCTTGTTCAACTGGCTCTGAAGAACAGACAGTCTGTAGTCGTGGTACCTCAACCGACTGTGTATTAGATCTGTCGATAAAATGGTTGAATGTCCCTCTAAGTCAGAAAGTTCCTCTAACTCAGATAGACGGTGATAAGCCAGACTTGTTCGTCATCTGGAGATCAAGTGTTACAATCTCCACTTGAAAAGCACCAACAACATGAAACACACCTAACAAATATCGTGTACTCATCACATTCTTCATCTGTAACACTGGCTTTTTTCGGTACTGAAAAAACTGAAAATAAGGCTTCTATAAGGATGAAATTTTCATCAACATACACCATAGGCAGGAGAATACTGAGGTATGAATTTAGTATCGATCGGTCAAGGTAACATTTTCTATTTCTATTAAGGAAATAATACTGGATAAGAGTAACAATAAAATGCAGATGATGAAGAAGACGTGGAGAAAGAGTGGCACACTGTGAAAACTACCGTGACAAATGCTAAGAAGAAAGCACTGTGTACAAAGTAAAATCAGGGAAAAGAAGATGGATTAAAGAGGAATGTGGAGATGTAGTTAAGAGAAGTCTACAGGATACAGATAACGGAAAACTCAAGGAAAAGTGTCTAGAAGCGCGTGAAGTGACATTAAGAGTACTGTGAACTGAAACGAGAAAATACGTTACAAAAATTCAAGAAACTGTGAAACTGAATAGCCGGACAAAAGTATTGTTCCATCATCCGAAAAGAGCAAGAAAAGCGTTCAACGCAAGAAGCCAGTACATCAGTGACAAAAATTGAAACAAGATTATGGATGCTGAATAAGTCTTAGAGCGATGGAAAGAATATTTCAGCGAGCCACTCAACTGGTGTTATCTACTTGCGTTTCATTGAAAACAAAAAAGAAGCAATGAAGAAAAAGACTGATATGACGATGGAGAACGTAGTCGATACCATACGGGAGTAGAAAGGATCTAAAAGGTCAGGAGAGGATAGGGTCTATGCAGAAATGTTGGAGCATGGTGGAAAGAAAACACAGATAAAGCTGTTGAACTCGTTCAGCCCATTTGGAAGACCGAGCAGTTACCGGAAAGTTGTAAGACAGCAGTCATTTGTCCAATATAAAAAAAAAAAAAAAACGCAGCAAAATGTCCAAGACGCTACTCCAGGCGAGTGTAAAAATAAATGTGCGCCTTTCATGCAATAAGCGTTAACAATTATTTACAAGGCGTACGTGACAATGTCAGTCTCTTTTATATATTCACATATACGATGTACAGCCTATCACATGACACCTAATTGTGTTTGTAGATTACGACAGAGTAATTGGATGGGTGCTTATAAGGTGCGAAATTATAGCCACCTTGCAAATGGATTGCTCTAACTACCGACGAATCAGTGTACTTAAAATGACATACAAGGTCCTTTCTACAAGTGCTTCAGAAAAGATAAAACCATTTGCAGAAAATATCAGGGGAGAATATCAGACTGGCTTCCGTTCAAACCGTTCAACTATTGACAATGAGTATGCTCGCCGCAGAATACTTAAGAAATATTGGGAAAGATAGAATAGTCCAGAGTCGTCCATAGATTTTTGAAAGAGCTTATGACAGTATTAATCATAATAGTCTTTACAAAATTCTGAAGTAGTTACGAATTTCATAAAACCTCATCGAAATGATTACTGCCTATGAGTGAAACGAGAGTGATAGTGAGAACTGGAGGAGCATACTTGTAAAGTTTCCCCATCAGAACTCTATTAAGACAGGGAGAGGTACTCTAATGTGAACTACGAGAGCTGTTCAATGAGTAATGCAACACATTTTTTCTCGGACAATATAGGTTGAAAAATGCGTAATCTATTGTGGGACATTGTGGAATATTGCCGCCTCCGCCCCTATAGTTCCATGAAGTTCCGTTAGGTGGGGGCGCTATATGTGGCTTTCAAAATGAGCTCAGTAACGGAGGTGCGTCCCAAACAGAGAGCTGTCATTCTTTTGACGGAAAACGAGACCATCACAGGCGCTTGCAGAATGTCTAGGGAGATCGGGCAAAGCACAAAAGCAAGATGAGTCAATGGGGAGGCATCTGTGCCGGCCGGCTGCTCACAGTTGTGACTCCTGTAGTCATGGAACGTGCGGATACTCTCGTTAGAGATGATCGATGGATCACAAACATATCACTTCTCAACTCGAGGTATCTGTTGGTAGTAGTGACACACTAGTCTACCATTTGGGGTACTCAAAGGTGTGTGACTGCTGGATCCTTCGCGACTTTCCAGAAGGCCATAAAGAGCAACGAAGAACCATCTGTGCAGAATTCCTTGTGTGTTACGAGGCTGATCGTGACAGTTTTTTTGCCGAACATCGTGAGAAGCGATGAAACATGGATTAACAACTTCTAACTGGAAACAAAACGGCAATCCATGGAGTTGCGCCACATCACCTCTCCGGAGAAAAAGTTCCAAGCTGCGCCCTCAGCCTTTGAAGTGATAGTGACAGTCATGTGGAACTCTGAAGGGCTTATTCTGTTTGATGTTCTCCCCCATGATGCGACGATCAACTCTGAAGTGTATTGTGCTAAAACTAAACTAAACTAAAATCGCTCCGAACAGGCCATGGAAGGCCCAGCTGTACGGATCGGCCACCGTGTCATCCTCAGCCCATAGGCGTCACTGGACACGGATATGGAAAGGCATGTGGTCCGCACACCGCTCTCCCGGTCATATGTCAGTTTGAGACTGGAGCCAATACTTTTCAATCAAATAGCGCCTCAGTTTGCCTCACAAGGACTGAGGGCACCCCGCTTGCCTACAGTGCTAGGCATATGGAATGGTCACCCATCCAAGTGCTAGCCCAGCCCTACCGTGCTTAACTTCGGTGATGTGACGGGAACCGGTGTTACCACTGGGGCAAGGCCATTGACAGTGTACGGTGCTACCTTCAGATAATTGAAGAAACGACTTCTGCGTATTAGTTTCCACAAAAATGCAAACTAACTTCTCCTTCTTCATGACAACACAAGGCCCCACACAAGTCTGTGCAACCGAGAGGAACTCACTAAACTTCACTGGACTGTTCTTCATCATGCGCGACACAGACCGGATCTCGCAACTTCCAACTTCCATCTGTTCTGCCCTATGAAGAATTCTCTCCACGGGAAGCAGAAAGTGGATAATGGGCAAGTTATTGATGCAGCAAGACATTGGCTCTGACGTCGGCCAGTAGAGTGGTAGCATGCGAGTAGAGGGACAAGGGTGGTGCCAGCACACGTTGCATCGTTGCGAAATTTATTCAAGATGGCGGCGGTGACGTCATCCAAGATGGCGGCGTGTAGACTTGGCAACAATGTAACGTGCACTGGCACCACCCTTGTCCCCCTACTTTCGGACACAGGTAGGGGAAAAACAAAATGGGTAAAAGAAGTTGAAGAGGACCTTAGACAAGCACACATAACAGTAAATGATGCAGAAAATAGAGCTGAATTCAGGAACATCATCAAAAAACATGAATTTGACACCACAACACAGAAGAGACCAGGATGCAAATGGACAGTGGAGCGAAAGAAATAACACAGTGAACACATGAAGAAAATTTGGGCTTAGAAAAAAACATAAACAATCATCATAAAGGAATTCAAGTTCAAACGCGCTCTTTAAATGGGAATAATCGAAAATAATAATAATAATAATAATAATAGCAGACATTAAGAATGACAATAACATTAATTACTTTGGAACTATTCTGATCATGTTTAATGTAACCAGAAACAAAGGAATATTGAAAATGAAGATCGAAATGATTGTAGCAGTAAATAGTAAGAGAGAACAGAGTGTTACAAGAGGACACTGTAGACATTGGAAAGGGAAGGTTGGGGTTCAAATTCGGCTACAGGTAAATATCTGGATGAAAAAGCTTCGTTGAGAATGAGTATTTCTGTTACGGTCTATACCAGGCCCGGCCACGGTGTGCTAAACTTCACACATGCAAGCGAAGCTAGTTTCCCAGATGTACTCGTACATCTCATACACTCACATCTCACGAACTGATGTTTTAACACTGGCGTGCAGGGCAAACAATCGACACAACACAGTATCCAAGCTGGAGAACTACAGGGTAGCATCCTGGGGCCCATCTTCTTCAATCTGTACATTAATGACTTTCCAGCAACCCAAAATACGACGTTAGCCACCTACGTGGATGACACAGCCATCCTTGCCCAAGATTGGAAACCGTCGAGCATAAATTCACGAACACAGACTGCACTCAGAACTGCCGAGCCTTGGTTGGAACGATGGCGTATTAAAGTAAACGTCGACAAATGCGAAGCAGTTCTGTTCACACTCAGACCGAAACTACTTCGCAAACATCAACACTGTAGGTAGGTCACACAACATGCACGCCCAATACGTTTCTGAGAGAAAGTCAGGCATATCGGTGCCTGGCTAGACCGGAAAATTAGATGGGGGAACCACTTCGAATACGTTGCCAACAGTGCCCATGCGGGGCTCAAACAACTCTACACAATGCTCAACAAGGAAAGTACACTGAATAGGAGGGTGTCGAGGTCCATATATGAAATGAAGTCCCATGCTTCTTTACAGAGCATAGGGGAACGATGCGGGAGACCCGCACCGCCTTACTAGGCAAGGTCATCTCGAGGCAGGAAAAATCCCTGACCCCGCCGGGAATCGAACCCGGGACCCCGTGCTCGGGAAGCGAGAACGCTACCGCGAGACCACGAGGGGCGGACCGAGTTCCATATACATGACACTGATTAGACCTCAGACGACGTACGCAGCTCCCGTCTGGGGATACGCAGCTCCTACATGCCTGCGCCACCTCCAGATTATACAGAACAAAGTACTACGCGTCATTAGCAACGCTCCACGCTACACACGCGCCGTGGATCTTCACAATGAAGATCGCCTTGAAACCCTCAAGGAAGTGTTCAAAAAACACGCCACACGACTATACAGGAACTAGAGACACTCGAACAATCCCTTCATCCTTACTGGGAAACTACGATCACAGCCGGCCAGTGTGCCCGAGCGGTTCTAGGCGCTTCAGTCCGGAACCACGCGACCACTACAGTCGCAGGTTCGAATCTTGCCTCGGGTATGGATGTCATTGGGTTAGTTAGGTTTAAATAGCTTTAAGTTCTAGGGGACTGATGACCTCAGATGTTAAGTACCATAGTGCTCAGAGCCATTTGAACCATTTGAACTATGATCACAACTAAAGGTGGTAGCATAAGCGACCAAAGACATTTCTAGCTAGGGCACAACCACCTATGGAAAGCTAATATACATCCACAAGCGACAAACGTCGGCAAGCCCCTGCATATCAGTAACGTTGGCTGGATATGCCAGCTGCTATTAAAGCCGACCAGCAGGCTACAGCAGGGAAACCGACAAGCTCGCACACTGACGCACAAAGAAATCGCCAACGTTACCCTACACTGTGAATCTGATATATGACGTACCGGACACAAAACGATGATGAACCTAACTGCTACAGGTATGCTGACGCTGACCGAGAAATCTACACCGGCACCCAGTGACAGCTTCCGAGTAATAGCACCGCATGTCAAAGGTATCGACCTGCATGATACCCGCAGACGGGCCGTGGCCTTGCCTGTCACTCGGCTTTTCTCGGTCCTTCTCGGAAGGAAAAAGCGACTTTTAATGTAGCATTGCAGTGCGGCATTCTCCCTTCGGCACGACTCTCTGTGTTCAGCAGAATAGTGGTGTCAGCGCTGTTTACCTCTCGCTATTTGTTCGTGGTATGAAAGAGGCAGTCTAGTGCTCAATCGTCACAACCCTTTAAAAATGATTGGGAATGACAGAAGAAAGGGTTGAGAATTCTCAATTCGTATAAGCGATGGGTACTGCATATTAGCTATTAAACGACATTACAATACCATGCAGAAAGAATTTAAATATTAAGCTGACAATGAATCAGCAAAAAATTAACAACAATCGACAGACGGGATTCATTGTTTTCTACATTAAGAAGCACTTTGTCCTAAGTAGTGTTGCTGGAACAGAAGCCGCCAACATGGATGATTGGCAGGGCTAACGGGCCGCTGTTCAGTCAGTTAGCTATCTTTGAACGCCGTAACAGCGTCCAGGAATGGGAGGATCACAGAAGAGTGCCATCCGGGACAGGGGTGCAGCTCTTCGACTGTTTAAATGGCCCCTAAAAATGGACAATCTCATTGCCTTTCGAATAGCCAGAGCCAAGACTCGCCGTGTCATTAAAGAGAGCAAGAAACGGTCATGGCAGGAGTTCCTGGATTCCATCAACCGTTCCACTTGTTCCACAAAAGTATGGGAAGCCATCCGGTGGATTTCTGGTATACACAGCCGTTTACCGACAGCAGCAGTGCTGAAACAGGGGTGCCTCCAAACGACACCCAGACACTGCTCAGACGCTGGCCGAGAATTTTGTACACACTACTGTCAATGCAAGCCAGGATACTGTGTTTTGTCGCTACTGTGGAACTGTAGAGATGGAAAAGTTGGACTTCAGGTCCAACGGTTCTGAGGCTTACAACTCCCCTTTCTCTGTGTGGGAGCTCGAATCGTCACTGGCTGAGACTGCTGACACTGCACCCGGTCACGACCACATCCGGTACTGTATGCTTCGACATTTGCTAGCAGCGTCCCGGGAAATCCTCCTTGAATCTTTTAAACTAATATGGCAGACGGGTAATTTCCCCAACTCGTGGCGGGAGGCAATTCTCATCCCGCTACTCACACCAGGAAAGGACCGCACGTGTCCAAGTAGTTATCGGAGTATCGCCTTGACGAGCTGTGTAGAAAAGGCCAGGAATGGATGATTAACCGTCGTCTGTTATGGCTGTTGGAGACCAAGCACCTCCTTAGCCGCTCTCAGTGTGGATTCCGAAAATTTAGGTTCACAGTCGACAAACTGACCCTCCTAGAGGCGGCTATTCAGCAGGCTTTCCTCCCTAAGCATCACTGTATTGGCATTTTCTTCGATATAAGTAAGGCATACGATACTACTTGGAGACACTGTATTCTCGCGCAACTGCATGAGTAGGGCTTTCGTGGCCACC
Organism: Schistocerca nitens; assembly: GCF_023898315.1. Lineage (NCBI taxonomy): Eukaryota > Metazoa > Arthropoda > Insecta > Orthoptera > Acrididae > Schistocerca > Schistocerca nitens. Next base: position 720,476,556 of record NC_064615.1, on the reverse strand, counting down.
TCCCCATTTTCATTCGGTCTTTCCTGTCTCTGCAGGTTTTTCGGACCCGAGTTGGTGACACACTCTCTGATTGATTTGAGCAAGAGAACGGTGTCCCCCACGACAGTGTTTTAAGTGTTACCCTCTTTGCCATAGCCATCAACAGTATAACATCTACGGTAAGGAGTCCAGTACAGTGCTCCTTATTTGTGGACGAGTTTGCTGTTTTCTGTTCCTCCTCCAGTGTTGCATCGGTGAGCCTTCAGTTGCAACTAACAGTGCTGCCGTTAGAGAAGTGGGCTGCAAAGACGGGTTTTCAGTTTTCTGCCGATGGGTGTGTTTGTGTTCATTTTAATCGTTCTCGTCATCCTTTTAATTTGCCTGCCTTGCATATGGGGGGACACTACCCTACATTTTAGAGATATCGTGCTGTTTCTGGGCCTAATTTTTGACTCCCGATTGTCATGGTTGCCACACCTGCGAGACTTAAAAGCGAGAACCCTGAAGGCACTGAACATCCTGAAGTGCCTCAGCCACAGATTTCGGGGGAGTGGACAGGGCGCGTCTTCTCCAGTTTTGTCAGGCTTTTTTGCGTTCGCGGTTGGACTATGGGTGCACGGTGTATGGGTCAGCGAGGCCCTCTTATTTGCGGATCCCTGACGCTGTCCACCATGCTGGGATTCGACTGGTCACGGGTGCTTATAGGACCAGTACAATACCCAGTCTCTGTGCTGAGGCTGGGGAACCGCCACTTACCATCTGGTGGCAGCTCCTGCTGGTGCGCCAGGCTTGTATGTTTCTTGCAGCTGCAATCTCACCCACTCACCATGTTGTTGCTCATTCGCCTCAGGACCGTCTTTTTTCCCACCGTCCCCAAGCCACGATGCCATTTGGGATCCGCATGCAACGTGTGCTTGAGTCCCTTGGTGTGGACCGACCCCGTACAGCCACAAATACAGAGTTTTAACTTCCTGCCAACCTGGTTATTGGAGGGGCGCAGAGTGATTTTAGATTTGGTGCGATACAAGAAAGATTGCACTCCTACCACCGTTTTTAATGCAACATTTTCTGCCATTTTATCTGAGCGCCACGACTATGTAGCTGTAGGGAGATTCCATTGGTTCCTCTGTCGTTTTTCCGCATCGTGTCCTCAAGATCCGACTGCCTCAAGCGTTTACTGTCTTTGATGCAGAATTGTCTGCGATCTTGCAGGCACTGGAGCAGATGAAATTCCTCCTAAATTTCTTGTCTTTTCCGACTCACTAAGTGCCCTTCA